>NC_060273.1:118805106-119110460 GCF_021613505.1 Equus quagga
TCTTTGTCCCAGCGTCTCAAGTGTGTTTTGACTCAGCCAGATGTCCATCCTCATCCTCACTCATTAATCACTACAATCATTTCTTAGCCCTGCAGCAGAACCTGATATCAACTTTTTCTCCTCAACAGCAGTTGTTTTCTTATCACTTTGAGAGGGAATGTGGTCTTGACAAGAACACTATAAGCTTCTCACAAGCAGAATTTTCATTTTCTTTTCCAATATGATAGGAACTAACATGGTTCTAATGAATATAACGCTTCCCTTGCCACATACACAATAATAAATTTGATGTCACATTTCTAGTAAATTTCAAGACTTGTAATGTGCCAATGATACAAAACAAAATTAAATAAACTATTTTTTCCAGTGATTTATTTTGAAGGTTTGTTCTAAAATCTAAATGTGGTTTTGGTATGCCATCTTGGTAGGCACTGATCCGCCATAGCAACTGACGAGCACTTCCATTCTCAGCTGCTGTCCTGAGCCCACGAAGAACCCTCTGCCACCACCCTATCCAGGACCATAAGCTCTCCTCATGATCCAGTAACTAATGAGGTAATGCCTGGGATAACCAGGAGCCTCTAACAACCATTTTGATTGGTCTATGCCTCTGCCAAACTAATTGCTAAATATTTTGACTATCAGCCCTGGTCATATTCAAATAACTGTAATAAAATATGTACATCACAGAATCAGGGAGGAGGCTGTTGGAGTGCCAAAATAATTTGACAAGAAACACGTAGATGGCATTAAGTTGATGTGAATCAAAATTAGTTAAGTAACTGGTAGAACAGAAGTAGAATTTACAATACCCAATAAACTAGAGCAATAGGAATAAGTAACATTAATTCTAATTGGTGCACCTTTGTAGGGTAAAAAACAAACGATGATGCTGCATATGAAAGGAAGTTACACAACTGCAAAATTATGACTGAATTATAATTAAATGGCTAAAATAAAATAAAAATTCTGGGAAGCATCAAATCCTAGAAGTGGATCACAGAGATGTTTATTCTAAAATTTTCCTTTCATAAAAGAGAAAGATAAAGCATAGACACCAAGTGATTTAATCAAGGTCTCCCAGTTAATAACTGATCTGGGCCAAAACTATAGGCCTCATGATTTTAAGTTTTCTTTCCACTATACTGTTTTATCATAGTGTATGTGAAACTCTAAAACACTGTGTAAAACTCACAAACATTTGTATAACGGCACAGTAGGTACGAATCATGAGATGGCCTTGTCAATATACCAGTTAGTGTAAAGTACTGACAAGCTGAGCTAATCCACTTAAAGAATACAGTATAATTTCAGAGAAAAACTGCAAACTATCACCAAAAGATTTTCTAAGATCCATACGGAACTCTTTAAAAACAGTCATTGTTGGGGCCGGCCCAGTGGTGCAGTGGTTAAGTTCGCACATTCTGCTTCGGGGGCCCAGGGTTCACTGGTTCAGATCCCGGGTGCGGACGTGGCACTGCTTGGCAAGCCATGCTGTGGCAGGCACCCCACATATAAAGTGGAGGAAGATGGGCACGGATGTTAATTCAGGGCCAGTCTTCCTTAACAAAAAGAGGAGGATTGGCAGCAGATGTTAGCTCAGGTCTAATCTTCCTCAAAAAAAAAAGTCATTGTGGGGCCACCCTGGTGGCATGATGGTTAAGTTCGCGTGCTCTGCTTCAGTGGCCTGGACTTCAGATCCCAGGGATGGACCTACACACTGCTCATCAAGCCATGATGTGGTGGCATCCCACATACAAAATAGAGGAAGATTGGCACAGATGTTAGCTCAGGGTCAATCTTCCTCATCAAAAAAAAAAAAGTTATTGAATTTTTAGGCTATTGTCATGTGTATACCCAATAGTACAAAAGTTATACAAACTGCAATGGTTCAAAAGCAGAACAAAAGGAAATAGTTTTAATCTATTTCCCAACACATACAAAGAATTTCCTGACAATGAGATCTTAGACTTTAGGATGGATTATGGAAAGTGGTTGGGAAATTCCGAATGAGGTTTCAAAACACAATAGGTCATCATTGTGCTTGGATGATTAAATTAAGTATTTTCTTAAGAGGAAGAAAATGACAAATGTTTTTAAGGTTTTACCTATACTGTGAAAGTATAGATTCAATGACTGTTTAACTGGCTCTGAGATAAGTGACATTTACAGTCCACTAAATTCTAGCCTGGCACTCAGAGCAACATCATGAGTTCATGTTACATGTCCATACCCGAGAAAAAAATTGTTTAAATGAATTATGATAAGTGATTTAAGTAATGCACCCTCTTAAATTTAGGATAGAATGATCTTATCACAAAATCTGTATCACAAAAGTACATTTTTATCTGCATCGCTCCAAAGATATACCTGCAATAATGATCATGGCAAAAGCTGCAAATCCAGCATCATCTTTTTCCTTCACAATCTGTGCTCCCCCTTGAGGGTCTGTGAGAAACACAAAGAAGAATTCCTGCCCCTCAGGCTCCTCATCATCCAAAATTTGAACCAATATTTTACGTTCTCTTTCTCCATCTACAAATGAAAGGATAACACTTTGTTCTTCAAAGTCTTCTTCTTCAATTGCCCACGTTAGGTTGGAAATTCCATAGACATCACGAAGGGGAAATGTACTTGGTTCCTTCTGAGCAGATCTTTCACCAAAAGTTTTAACTGTTACACTTACATTGCCAGTAAACCCATCAGTTCTTCGGATGAGAACTTCTGCAACATTAAATGTGCCATTCTTCATTTCCTCTTCAACGTAAACTCTGGATGGCCCAAGACTAAATGTTCCATGAATGGCAACACTGGCAGTTACAGTGGTCACATCAGGCTTCTCAGACATGGCAGATGTACCAGGAAGGGTGACAAGTTTCCCAGGAATGGCATATGTACCACCGGCCTCAGTAACAGTGGCAACTATCTCAGTTGGCTGTGGAATGGCAGTTATCTTGGTTGTCTCAGAGAGTGTGGTGGAGGAGTCCGTCTCTATAGGAATGAGAGCTGTGTCAGTTGCTACAGCCACAGTCGTCTTGGGGAAAGAAACATCCATTTCTGCCAGGTCACCATCATCCAATATTGTGATCACTGCCACACTGAAATCCAGATTCAGGCGTGGTCTCCAATTAGCATCGAACTTTTGTAATCCTTTCATTTCTACTGAAGTTAGATTAACGTAAAAAATTTCTTCTGTCTCAGAAAGCTGATCGTTAATAATGATTATTTCAAAATCAACCTCAGCTTGGAATTTTTGAAAAAGCAGTTCCCCATTCTGAACAGGCTCAAAGTCTTCCAGGGGCTTTGCGCTTCCTGCAGTTGTCTGATAGGAAACTTTAACAAGATCGCCGTGGAACCCAAACAGTCTTTGTACATGTAATCTGATCGTCTGTGTATCCTCTGCCACGACGATATTTCTTGAACTAGGGGAAAGTTGAAAGACTCCCATTGGTTCAATTTCAGCAACAGTGAAACCTGATCTGGAAAAACAAATTATACCATGAAAGAACAGACAAAAAATAGGAACACTGCAGAGATTCATCACATATCTAAGATGCTGCTTAGGTTTATTTAAGATGTCCTTTCAAATTCCATAAAACTCTACTTACTTATTGATGAAGATACCAGAGCACGAGAAATGTAAGAACAGGGGCTGCAACGCCAGGTGAGGGGACCTAAGAAGTTTTAGCAAAGTGAAGAACTCATTCATCTCTTGTCCATTTCCCCAGTCACCCCACAGAAGCTCTCTAAAGGATCTGAAACATTGGGCTCCGTATTTCGATCCATGCACAGGAAACCAAAAACTCTTACATGTTCTGGATGCCAGCCAAACTTCTTAACTACCAAATAGAAATAGTTGCCCCTACTAGATGCAAAATCCTTGCTTCTTCCAACTGGTTAGTAATGGGACTATTCCCTCAGACAAATGTTGCTAAAATTTATATATGAATTGGAAGAAACATCTATGATTGAATGACATCCTTATCTTTTTCCTCTGGTAGGCCCATCAGCATAATCCAGACCACAGACATATTTTCTTCAGCTAACAGGTTTTTTTAAACTTAAATTTGAATGCCTTTAGGGAGAACACCCCAGAGCCCATTACTCTCTGTTGTCAAGAACTCATCATTCAACACACAGTATAGTGGTTAAGAGCTCAGACAGTGGCCAGACACTCTGGGTTCAAATCACCACCCAACACTTATTAGCTGTGTGATGCTGGGTTCGTTACATAATCTATCTGTGACTCATTATCTTCATCTTTAAAAGGGGATACTAACAATAGCATCTATGTCATACGGTTGCTGTGAAGAGTAAAACAAATAAAATTTAATTTTAAAATACGTATCTTAAAGCAATGCTTGGCCTAGGGTAAGCACTATAAAACTGTTAGCTATTACTGTGGTTGTTAAAGGCATTTGAATTTGTCACCCTGAAATATGTTCTGTGGCCAAAGATTTTTTAAACGGTATATGTATAATCTAAAGCCATATTCAATTCTGCCAACGAATATCGCCCACACATAAACATATATACAAACATACTTCCACACATTTTCCACATTTTACAAATAAGTAAACTGAAAAACAGAAAGATCAAGTAACTTTGCCAAAGTCGCACAGTAAGCAAGCGGCAGAGTCAGGACTCAATCCATGTGTCTGGCTCTCTGTTGTTCTTATCAAGCTGAGCCCAAGTATGAGAAAAATAAATTGTTTTTGGCTGGGACATAGTTATCTGCAAATATACTGATTTAAATTAAATTCAAAAGAGCCACTGGTTTAAACCAGTTGCATTATCATCTTCCTGTGATGCCTTATTCTTACTCTTAACCCCCTGCGGAAGTCAGGTATTTTTCAGCTGCTCCTTTAAAAACAGGTGAATTTGCCACCATGGTTCTTACTGGAGGTGTTACCCCAGGCCAACACTCTCGAGGTAGAGGTCATAATGAACCCTCCTCAAGGCCAGCAGTAGGTGGTGACCCTAGGAAAGCCAGCCTCCCTCTGTGGCACCTTGGGCACGCTGGCCATATTCTGCTCTACACTAAAATTGTTTCTGCGTCTGCTTCAAGGAAAGCGATCCTTGTGTCTTTTTCTGTTTCGACTGATAAATTCCAGACCATTCCTCAGAGACTTTCTTGGTTGAGAATGGGGTGGGTCTTACCGAAGCTGAGCCCCTCCTGGGGCACCGCTCTGCACCCCCGAGAGATGAGTAACAAAGGCCTCTGGCCGCCCAGGGCTGGGAAATGTCCACAGCAAGACTCCTCTACTTTGTTCTCCATGGGAAAACGAAAGGCTCCCTAAAAGGGAACACGAAAAGGGAAGTACGGTTTCACTTCTGAGTTCTCAAATTGGGATTCAACTCTTAAAAATGTACCGCAATATCTATCTTCTTTTCCAGAATTCTTTGACTACAGAAGGTAAAACATTGTAAAAGTGGGGGAAGGTAAACAAACTGATAAGAAGCCCCCTAGACCACACAAACCTTGCCTTCAATCCCAGTCTGCTCATCCCATTGATTCCTTTTTGTTTCTTTGTTACAAAATCAAGTAGTGGGAAGAGAATGGCGTTAGGCAAGCTCTGATGTGTACTTGGCATTAGACTGTGGTTTGAAATGTGGCCCCAGCATATTTTAGAGACACATATTGAAGCAGTTTGGAGGGAAATATCATAATGGGCGTATTTTACTTTAAATTACTTCAGGAACATCTTTCGAAGTGATGGATATGTTTAGTCCCTTGGTTGTCGTGATGGTACCATGGACGCACGCATATGTCCAAACTCATCAGGCTATATACATTAAAGGTGTGCAATTTTTTGTATGTAATACAATAAAGCTAAAAAATAAAGCTAATAAAGCTAAAAGATAATAATACATAACTTCAAAAAAATGTCACAAATATGGTGGAATGTAACAACTGTAAAATCTAGACAGTGAGTTTATGGGTGTTTATTTTACTAGTCGCTTTACTTAGCATCATGTTTGAAAATTTTTATTATAAAACTCAAAAAACTCAACAAATCTGCTTGAAAATATCAATCTACTTGGAAACTCCTGCTATTTTAGTTTAATCAAGTTATAAATTCACTAAAGCTTTTGAACATTAATTTTATATGTAAGCACAGACTTACATACACACTCATAAAGAACAATATTTCTACAAATAAATCTTTTTGTACCTAGTAAGTGGTTACTAATACAAAAAGAAAAAAACTAAATTATATTGAGCTGTGCATATCATCCAAAGTGACAGAAAAGGTGAGGGCTTGAAGACAAGGGCTTCTGCAGAAGAAAGGGCTAGAAAATACACAAGAAGGATAATTACGTATCTTTAACTTAGATGACGTGCCAGAAGGAAAATGAGGAGGCATCAGTGTTTGACATATCAGAGCAGGGGTACCCATCAGAGGTTAAGAAACCTCAGGACCCAGGGCAGTGCTGGTGCTCCGGGGTCTCTCGTTCAAGCATCCACATTTGCGCTTTATCTATTTCTGGGCTTTCTATTGGGATGGAAGTTGGCATGACAATGTTGTCATTCTACGGTTCCTAGCCCTCACCCCCATCAGCTTGAGGAGTTCAGTTTCCATTCCTTCTTATCTCTGTGATGCAAGACCTTAGGAAAATGAAAGTCATTCTACCCTCACTGAGAGACTGAGGCTCTCAGTCCACGATGCAGGATTCATCAGAGTCATTACTGAGGCTGAATGGCTTTTGCCTGGTGACCAGCAGGACACTGTAAATAAAGGAGGGGGAACTTCAAAGATCCTGAGCCTGCTGGAAAGTCCTTTATAAACTGTCATTATAGGAATTTGCAATGAGCTTTCTATAACACGGTAGAGGTCAAACCATCCAACATTTGCAGCTTCCTCAGCCTCACAGAGCTCATGGTATGATTTCAAAAGGAAGTAGATGAAGTAACAGCTGCTCTACTGTCAGAATATTCAGGTGAACGTGTAAATGGATACCAAGGCGTGTCTTTTTTATCACTATATGGGCCAAATTTGATTTTTAGAACTACTTTTCACAAACTACTAATAGATGGGCAGACTAGTCTGCTTAGTGACCTCTATTTCCAGGTGAAGTATGAAGTTTTTAAATGACTGAATAAGGTTTTCCTCATCTCATCAAGCAGCCTGCACAACCCTGATCACTTAAACACGGGAGTGTTGTATTAGAAAGCAAAACCGTTCGGTGTCCAGAGTAAGGATGATCCAAGAAAACCATCGGCCAATTACACACCTCCATGTTCTACAGGCTCATCTTAGAAAAGCCACAACTCACCCAGTTCTGGGGTCATGTTGCCGACAACAATGAATTCAGGGATTTCTGACCCAGGAGCGTATCCGGCCGCCCAGGCCACGGTGAGAGAGCCATACGTGCCTCTTCTAGAAACCACAACGTGGCTCGTCCCGGCAGTGATGTCCACGAGAGGAAAAGTAGTAGATGCAAATCCAACCTGAGGAGAAACATGCTTAGAATATTATTCTATTTCTCCCTAAAGGTGCTCGTTTTCTGAAGAGTGGGTTAAATGTCAACTTCCCCTTTGTTTATCTATATATTTTCTTGTTTTAAACTATACTCAAAGAGTAATGTTTAAGAAATGACATCTCAGATTTGAAAATGTATTCTATTTTATAACTCAGATTATAGTTTACAGCTTTATTGTTTAATCAAATTGCAACCCTTTGAATTAGCAGAATCTAAAAAAGACAAATGTAATTATGGTTAAATGAAAGCAAAAGATTAAAAATGGCATTTTAATACGACTTGGTCACGGGCCTAGACAACCGCTTTGTCTAAAACTAAAGTTTGACTTCTTTCTAAGATATCACAAATTTCTTCGTTTATAAAATGAGCACGATGAACTCGATTTCCTGGTAAGGTTCTTTTCAGTTCTTTGATTCAATTTAATTTTTTTTTGAGGATCATAAAGCTTCAAAGTTTTTTTTTTTTTAAATAATCATCTTTTTCATCTACATTGAGTAAGATCTCGTTTGAAGTGCAACCTTCCCAGGCTATGCTGGGATTTATAGATGATTTATGGATGAAATAAGTTCTGGTCCATGCCTAAGAGTGAAATCAGATTCCTGGCTTTACTTTGTGATCTGTATGACTCAGTTTACCTTTTATTCCTAATATCTATAAATTTTGGATACCATATGATCAACAGTTATATGTAAGACTCATTCTCCCCATTTCAAATTGGAATGTAGAGTAACAGAAAAGTATGAGAGGATGTTACAGGATAGCTTCAGAGCCACAAAAAAGAAAAACAAACTTTCAATTTGACACCAGCCCAGACTCTGTTACAGTGAGGCTTCTGCTCAGCAATTGCCAAAGGCTTTGGTAAATCTAGATCATGCTTGCTCATGGCTAGAGGCTGTTTGAAGGTGTCCTAGCCCCATCACACACACACACACGGCTAAGAATACAGAGGATACACCAGGGATGGGAATACACTATGGCTGGCCCTATCTTGCCATTTGGGGTGACACAGTCTGGTGACAACGTGCATGGACAAGGAGTAGGAAATACTTTACTACTCCAAATGAATGGTTCAAGTTGAAAAGAATCTTTTTCATAAAAATCTGTGAGCAAAAAGAAGATAAAAAAACTTCAAAGCATTATTAAATTCTATACCCTCACTCCCTCTTGAACAGAGGACGTAAAGAAAGAAAACATTCCTCTCAGTTATTTGTAATATTGGTGGATTCCAGTTTAGGGGACAAAGCAAATGCATTCCCTGTGGAGAAGTAGCCCAGGAGGGAGTAACTGAAGAGCATCCCCTTAGTGGCCAGAGACCGTGTTACATAAGCTGCTGGCCAGATCTGCGCAGACTCCCGCCCCTTCATCTGCACCGGTTCCACGTCAGCATCTTGGGCCAGGCTTGCCTTAGTCAACATGAAGGCGCTCCCACCTGAAGAGCAGGATGCACTGATATCTCATAATGGTTTCAAAAATACACATGCTACCACAGCCAGAGACAACAGCCGTGTCTTGTTGCAATCCTGACAGAATCGGCCTACACAGGAAGCAAAGCCCTCAAGGTGTTCTTTGTTCTAACGTGAATTTATGAAGACGTGAGGAAACCATCTTTCTTCCGATCAACTCAGGTAGAATATTCAAATATTTAGGTGCAACAGTGTCACAGGATCTCACCACTAGCCTTTATCTACATAAGCACAAACTTGCCACAGAAAACAGAGTCCCCAAAACTAAAGACAAATATTTACAATGTTAGTAAATGAAAAAGTCTGAAATATTAACTAATGTTTCATTCTAATTTTAATTATTTAGCACAAAATACCTCTATATTGAATATTCAATATCAAGAGAAAACCTGGAAATTTTGACTTCAGGTGATTGTTATTTTAAAAATGCTATACCTTACCTTCAAATTCTACAAGACACAAACTTTCTAAAACTCCAAAAACGGAACATATTTTTCTACCGAATGTTGAAGATTGACAAATTATTTTCATGTAGTGTATCCATAATGTCTCTTGGATATTCATAGAATAACTTAGATTTAAAGAAATAGTGAATTGTAAGAGATTCTAAGAATCTTAGTCCTTCCTGTAAAAGCTGCCCTCTTGTGGTTCCCGGATAGTACCACACCCAGGGCCGCTTACCTGGGAATTGGCAGCTTCCTCTGGGACAGAAAGGACAGCGGATTTTGCTTCCTGGAGAATTTTTGGCATTCCATAGAAACGTCCACCAACAAGCATCACAGTCACCAGCTGCAAGGTGAAATTCGAGCCCAGGGATAGAAAGACCTAGGAACAAACAGTATGAATGAGTTTTTTAGTACCATAAACTAATTTTCAGAGAAAAACACTGACATTTGACGAGTCGTTAGCACACTGTCTCGGGTTCCTTTAGTATCAGCTTTATCAACATATGTTCTTTCCCCCTTGTTATAAAAAAAAATCACCAGTATGAAGACTGTGGAGCAAGGAGTGGTATTTGTAGAGTATAAAAAATACAAATTTGCAAATTCTCTGTGTGTTTCCAAAGGGCCCCAAGAAGCATGAGCGTCACAGAAGCAGTATTAGTGATAGAATTACGTGCCACAGGGATGGAAGGAGCTCACTGATGAATAGTCAGCCCCTAAAACCAGCAAAACTCACTTTCTTCCTCTTCATTGACTAATAACTAATGACGCTAATGATGTTTACTCAAAATGGATAATGATTTAGGTATACCGATTATTTGAATATTTTGGATAAATAGAAAATACTAAACCATGTATTAGATTACCAATTTTCATAATCTTAGAATGCAACAAAATAGGGGAAATCCTGAATTTAAAAACTGCTGTTACACTAAAAGACTTTCCTTTTTGAAACTTACAACACATTTTCCCATAGAAACATTGCTATTTATGATGGGTAAGCCCCCGAGTTACCCCATAACCCGGAACACTACTAAAAACTCAGTACATCTTTATTGAATATAAAAACAACCATTTCTGTGGAATCTGTTTGTCCTTTAAATATCATGTCCTTAAACACTCATCACCCCCCCCAAAATGTGCAAAACACGTACTACAGCAGTTTCAAATGTTGTGCAACACAGGGGTAGCAGATGTTTCATTCATTCAATCACTCTTCGTGTTTTCAAAATGGCATTCACCGAACATGAATCATAGGTCAAGTGCCAAGGAAACAGAAATAAATCACAGCGTCCTGACTTCAAGCATGTGCCCCAGCCCCATGCAGTTCACTGGCTGGGCAGCTGAGGGTTTCTTTAATCCTTATTTCCAAAAGAATGAAGGCCCAGGTGTCAGTTTAAAGCACCCAGTCATTTGTGCCCTTCCACCCAGCTCCTCTGTTCATGGGCCCATCCAGCACACAGACTTGTGTCATGTGGCAGATCCCTGGGGGCAGGAATTAACCATAAAGTTGGACAGGAATGACAACGCATTTGAGGGGAAGCTGGTTTGCCTACAGAAGAACAGCAGTTAGATTAATTTGAAAAGGAACTTAAAGGTTTTTAGGAGCTGATCATGTTCTCCAGCATGCCCTTCCATTTCTCTGACCCAGGACTGAACCACCAATACGGTTTTACATATTTCCCACCATTCTGGATGGCACTGGGGCACAAATAGAAGGAATTTACAGCCCCATAATATCCTGTGCACATCTCGAACACTGCTTATCCACATGCTTTTACAATGGGGTGTTAATAGGTCTTCTCCCACACTAGGCAGGGAGCAACACGACAACAGGATTGTGTCTTTGCCATCTTTGGATCTGCTGTGCTTCTCACAATAGCAGGTTCTCAATAAACGTTTGAATAAATGACTCAATGGCAAATATAAAATTCTTCTTGCATTCTAACTTAAATTCTTCTAAATTTAGACTTGCTTCTTTAGTGTGCCAATGATTCTTATTGTCAGTGTGTGCCTCATACAAGCCTGTTGTTAATCAGGGGTGGTAATAGTTTACACTCCAAGGTCCTGGTGGTAAACAAACATCAAGATCCGTCTAGTTTTCAGAGCCTAATGGAAACTTACCCTGTTCAAAGACCCATTTGAAGGTCCTTCTCTGTGGCTGACCTGTCCAAAGTCCTAACTTTTACTAGGAGGGTGGAGCAGGTTGAACTGTACGTAACTCTTGTAACTAATCCCCAGCTTCAAAGAGCGATGTGTAACACTCAGTATGTGAGGGAAGAAGGAACCACTGAAAAAGTCCCACCCTTGGTTTATGCACGTCACACCTTCCCCCAAACAGTTACCTTGAAAGACTAACTCACGCAGCAACACCTAATAATCTTGGTGCAGTCTTACACCACACGTCCTGGAATGTGAGAGGGAGAAGGAACCAATGCCATTTTAACTATGTTCATGACAGATGTTAAAGTAAGCAATAAGAGGAAGCTTTCATGCATGCATAAGCTAGTAAATTTGTGTTTCTCTCTATTGAAAATAGAAATCATAAAAATAATTAAAATAAGTTTAAAGAAAATATTAAGAAATTTATAGATAATTCAAATAGTATTAGGAAAAGCTAAGTATCTTTACAAACTGTACCACCAAGCTTTCAAAATGAAATGAAAAGAAGACTACCATCCTTCAAAACATTCCAGGTACCACTCGTGACAAGAGACAATCTAAGAGGCAGGAAGATCGAGGGTCTCAGTCCATCTAATATGTATCACATATTTTGGATTTTCTATACATAGTCTGAGAGTAATTCTACACTATCCACATTGCTTAGCAAAATAATAGAATAATAGACTCTTCACTGTGGCATGTCTTATTATAAAATCTTATTATAAAATGATACAAAACTATTCCTTGAAAAGTTAAAGGAATGCCGCCTGGTGTTTATTAGCAGAGACTATAACTAGAATATGTTCAGAAGGTGATGTTATGTAGATGTGTATGGGAAAATGTTTCAAGGCACATAATTTAAGCACACTGTATTTTGTAAAACTTTTCTCACTTGTAAATGAGACTTAGTACAATGATATTCTGGTTAACTGAATCCGCCTCTCATTTCCCCAGCTTGTGCTCTATATTCCAGTCTTGAGAATTTTTGGATATAGGAAACGGAGGTTACAAACTGATAAAACAGGCCCATGGTATTAAGTCAGTCCCCCGGAGAACCACAGGGATGGAGAAATAGCTATGGGACCCATGTCTCACTAAGAAGCCTTCATTTTTCCCCTTTATTAAACAACAAAGACAAGACCCAGGGGCACAAAAGATCAAAAGGTTACAGAGCAGGTATGAATTAGTATAATACGCTGAATGATAACCTATTTTCTATTGATCATAAGCTTATATGAAACTAAGATCATCAATTACTGGGTGGGCTAAACTTAGTGGAATACAAATAGAAAGCTGCTTCCTTTCTCTCCTGTTACTGCTTTATGGGGTTTCTTTCCACTACCCTTTGACAACGTTGTGGTTAGATCTCACAGCTTTCAGTCACTTTCAGAAAGGCAAGGGCCACATCTATATCAATGAAAACTTCTATCTCCATTCAGTTAAACCTCCCTGTTTATCCCAGTTCTTGCTCCAGCCATACCTCAAGATCTACAGTGACAAAAGGGTCATGGTATGTTGTCTCCATCCTCCTCCAGGCCCCACTTGGACCTTTCCATCAATTTTCTGGCACTTCTAGGGGCAGTGGAGGGGTTGATTTGAGAAAGAATGACAAAGATCTTGCCTTGCTGCTGTAGTGCTTTCTCAGCTAACACTGGCTGACTGCTATCCCTCCAAGAGGGTAGGCACCCAAATGCTCGACCTTTCATGGAATCGATTTGGGTGTTCCTTGAAGACTTCAGAATCCCACTCTTCACTATTTGTCCATGGAGATGATCACCTTTTTGATTCTCTCCTAGCTTCGCAATCCACCCTGCAGATTTTTCTCAAGATGATGCTAATCTGGTTACCCTTTGGGGCAGCCTCTCTTAACCATAAGATAATTAATTCCCCGTGTCATAATGCATCCCATGTATGAAATAAATTAACTTCTCTCCTATGCATTGTACCATCCATGGGAGGATTAAGACGGTCACTCAAATCATTTTCTGTGGTTCAGACTGAGAAAGCCTGCTGGGGTATCTACTTGACCTACAGGAAATCCACATATTCTTATCACTCTCACCCTAAATGATGGCAGAGCAGTCTGCTGCCCTCTCTCCTCATCACCATCACAGAAAATCAGAGCCAATTTCCTAGGTTCCAGATTTTCAAGGAGAGAAGCAGGTACCAGTCTCTGTGTTCACGTAGTTCCTCCAAACTCCAGGGAGCACATCTCAGTCTTTTTCTCACTGCGCTGCCTTTTGGTAGGAGCACTAGGAAGCCTACAAATTTTTCCCCTTCAATAAGCATCCTGCAGGTGTGTGCAAGTAGGTGTGTACGCGTGGATGTGTATGCACAGCACTTGGAACAGTTCTTGGATACTATGTAAGTATTAAAAAAAGTACCTACTACTGTTTAGACAAAAATATTTTATCTCCAAATAGGAATATACTTAATTCATTTATAATCTGCAACTGTATTCTCCAACAATTGCTATGCATTTCTATGGCATTTTTCATGGTTACATTGAAATTTATCTGAAGAAGATTTTAAACTGATCGTGAGATCAGCAAGGGCTCTTCAGAAGCAGCTTTGATCAAAGAAACTAAAGATGTGCTACAAACCTGACTTTTCACTGGCACCGTGTCCACCTTATATCTGGCCCCATCCTGGACCACCAGTTGCCTCTCTGCATTTTCAGTAACAATCGGCTGCTCCTTTTGATCAGATGATATTCGATATCCAACAGCCACCTCTCCAAACGTTCCAGCAAGCCGGGTTATATTAATTTGAATGAATCTACTAAGGTTCTGCCCAATAAATATCGACTGGTGATCTGAATGCAGAGCAAATACCCCATGTGGGTCATCATTTGCAGAAACAGAGAACCGTGTGATGCATTTTTCCGGATCCAGTTCTGCTCCTCCCTCTACAGAAACAAGCTGCATCACATAATCTTCCTCCACCTCGGGTACATCATCTGGCAGCACATGAACATCAAAGGTCACTTCACCCTCTCCATCAGCTATGGTGAAAAATCCTTTCACAGAAAGAAAGTCTCCAGTAATATCAAACTCACTACTTATTTCCCAGTAAACCTAAAATAAAAGGAAAAAAATCCAACCAAGTTATATAATTCAGTATATTGAAATAAAATCCTTTAAATTATACGTTGTCCTTCATAATATACAAAAAATAAATTTTAACTATGAATCATTTTATTCAAAGCTAAAGTTTCCAAATAGTTTAGAAACTATGGAGGAATGACATTGGCATCACGAAATATATTAACTCTTTCAGGCTGTCGTATGCAATTTGCAGGACAGGAGTACAAGATCTCATTTCACCTACTTCTAAAATAATAACCTATTCTGAAGAGATAAAGAGAAGCAAGCTAACCTTAAAATGCCAGTTCCACAAATATATTCAAGAGTGAACCACCCACATTATTTGAAGATAAAAAGTGAGTAGATAATCTGATACTTCATATCGGAATATGTTTTGCTCGCTTTTAACAAAAAAGGAATATCCATAAAGTTTCAAGAATTAAGAATCATTCTCCAAGAATTTTTGGACTCTAAACCATAAAGTTTCAGCTGAAGAAGTACCAGTTGATCTCCAATAGAGTAAAAGAGGTAAATTCATAGAGAAATCTCAAAAAATATGTTTGCTAGCAAACAGATATCCTTAATCTGTTAGATGAATATCCTGATGATTTACAATAGCATCCCCAAACATTCTATATCATTATAACACAAATGAAACCTCTTAAAAAACAGCTGCTAAATGGAAAAAATATATTGAGATATAAAGCCGTGAAGAATATATTAAGCAATTTGCCAAAATCATTGATAGACTTAAGTAGGAAAAGCTTCACATTACAGCAAACAAGAAAATTCAAAATAGTTGAGCCATACTCTTCATGATTAAGTACCAGGAAGATCTTTTTAATCTAATTGTAACTAAATTTAGAAAGATAGCTAGGGGTTGATGCTGGCTAGAGAGCCCAAAGGTGCTTAAATGAACTTTCTTGGCTTCTCTGAAAACTCATGTCACTTCAGTTTATCAAACGTTTAACCAGCACATGCAGTGTCTCCATTCTTTTCAACCGTATTTGTTAGGCAAATTGTTACTTTACTTAAAAATCCAATGAAAAATGATACCGTGATCACTCCAGAAATGCCCTTGACTCTTCTGACAAAGAAAGTAATGGTTAGCGGCCCTTCCAGAGCTGATGGCTCTGAATAGGTCTTCTCAGATAAAGACTCAGGAGCAAACTGAACAACTCCATTTGGATCACCAGACTTTTGTATCTAAAAATAGAAACGGAGAACACAGTGAATAACACACTAACTATGGAGGAAATTATAGTATCTAACAGATCAATACACAGCTAAGCTGAAGAAATAAAAGAAACAGAAATAACACCTGAATATAATCTATCTAGCTACTGATTTTTTCTTTAAGGTATGCTTTTTGGTGAGGAAGATTGGCCCTAAGCAAACATCTGTTGCCAATCTTCCCTTTTTTTTTCTCCCCAAAGCCCCAGCACAGAGTTGTACATCCTAGTTGTAAGTCATTCTAGTTCTTCTGTGTGGGATGCTGCCACAGCACGGCTTGATGAGCAGTGTGTAAGTCTGCGGCCAGGATCTGAACCAGGAAACCCCGGGCCTCTGAAGCGGAGTGCACGAACTTAACCACTCAGTCATGGGGTCAGCCCCCTAAGTACCAATTTTTAAAAACCTTCTTTACTACACAGATTGTTAACTAAACAAGTAGGTTCTTATTCCCCAAGGATAATGGAATGTGTCCAGAAAATTACAATTTGTAGAATCTCAAAAGGATAGTACCTCGATGCCTGAATTTAGCTTTACTTTCCCCATGTTTGCTTCACTTAACCAGCTAATTTTAACTAAGTTCTTTCTACTGATTCAGATACAATGTGGAGAGAAGCAAAAAGCCCTGTGATGGTAAATTTTATGTGTCGACTTGGCTAGGCTACGGTGCCCAACTGTTTGGTCAAACATAGTCGAGGTGTTGCTATGAAGGTATTTTGTAGATGTGATTAATATTTACCATCAGTTGACTTTAAGTAAAGGAGATTAACCTTGATAAGGTGGGCGGGCCTTATCCAATCAGTTGAAGGCCTTAAGAGCAAAAACGGCGGTCTCCCAGAGAAGAAGGAATCTGCCTCAAGATTGCAGTTGAGGAGTCCTGCTTGAGCTTCCTGCCTGCCTGCCCACAAAACTCAAACTCAAGACAGCAACTCCAGTTCTTTCCTGTTTCCTGCCTGCCAGTTTGCTCCATGGATTTTGGACTTGTCAGCCTCCAAAATTGTGTGAGCCAATTGCTTAAAATCAATCTCTCTCTCTCTGTTTCTCTGGAGAAATCTGACTGATACAGACCCCAGGCAAGAGGATTTTCCAAACTTAAAAAAAGTGCACCTCTCCACATTGTTTTCAGTAGCCTTGGTCCCCAGCACTTTCCGCCCTGATGGACTGTGTGGTTCATATCAAACATGTGGAATTCACATCTGATCCAACACATCGCTGTGTTAACTGAACAAATACCATTCTTCCTTCCAATGATCTGACTCATTACTAGTTAATAACTTTTACGTACTTTGATGGCAAAGATATCCAATGTTTTTGCTGACGTAACAAATACCTCCTCTCTACAAGTGCCAAAGATTCCAAAAACACCAAATTTTCTCTGAGTGCAAAGTAAGTATTCATCACTATATTAAAGCCTTGCCTTTAAAAAGTTACCAATGGGGCTGGCCCCGTGGCCGAGTGGTTAAGTTCACGTGCTCCGCTGCAGGCGGCCCAGTGTTTCGTTGGTTCGAATCCTGGGCGCGGACATGACACTGCTCATCAAACCACGCTGAGGCAGCGTCCCACATGCCACAACTAGAAAGACCCACAACGAAGAATATACAACTATGTACCGGGGGGCTTTGGGGAGAAAAAGGAAAAAATAAAAAAAAAAAAAAATCTTTAAAAAAAAAAAAAAGTTACCAATAATCTGGCTATATAATAACTAATATAAAACAAGAAAGTCTGACCCATAGGAATTATTATGACTTTACTGGTTTTGTAACTTACAATTAATTCATCATGAGCCTGTAGAGTTTCAACAAATGCAAATGCATTTTCTGATAAATCCATTAAATCCTAAATCTTATGGGAAAAATAAAGTCAGACTTACTGTTAATATAACATCTTTAGCTCTGGAGTCTAATTTAGCTTCTCCTTTCACGAGTTGAAGTTTAATAATGAAAGTCTTTTCAACCTCAGTTTCTTCATGAGGATAGATCATCAGAAGTATGGTTCTTACTCCACCTTCTCCCTCTCCAAAATAGAAGGACCCGCTCACTGGGTCTGCAATGTCTCTGTTCTGTGGTGCTAAGGCTTCCTGGGAATTGGGTCCTACTATCTCCCAGTGCACCTGCAGGGTGTTTGTTTTTTTAATAGAGATGATCAGTTTTAAACAAAGAATTACTTTGCAGGATATGGACTATTAGAAAAAAAAATACATATACATGAAAATTATTCTAGACTATCTCCAGCAAATTCCTATGTTATCAACTCATGTTTTTAAAATAATGGTATTTGCAAATATAAACCGTATATTATGTATGTATACATAATATGAGTATTCATGGATAACAAAGCTAACAAGAAAAGAAAACTCAATACCCGATCATTTTTCATCACCACAGGATAACAAAAATATAAAAGTACATATTTTAAAAATATATACACGCTAGAGAAATATAAAAATTTTTTAAATATGTGATTACAACACTGTCATGCTGTGTGCACAGGTTCTGTCAATCAAAACCTATTGGAATAAGACAATAAAACCATGTGAAAAGTCTGCTGGGTGTGCAATTCTTCTAAGTATACTTAAGTAAACTCCTAGTATAAAATGAACGGAAATTTTTATAAATTGTTATAAGAAATAAAGTTTTTGTTATAATATATGCATTTTTTAAAGTTTCTATAATTTAAAACTTTTCATATCCAGAAGAAAGAAAAATCAGGCACTTCTCTTTGCTTCTTTTATCTTTCATCAGCACTGGACAAGGCCGATCATCTCCTTTTCCTTGAAACACTGTGCCCTGTCTTTCTTGGCTTACATGATACTTACATGATACACACCTTCCTAACTTTCCTCTTTCTTTACTTCTCAATCTTCCTTACTGGCTCTCCCTCCTTAGATCCCTAAACACTGGAAGCCCCAGGCTCGGTCCTGTATCCTTCACATCTCTATCTACCTTCCCTAAGCCCCATAGTTTCAAACATGTGTCAACACCTTCCAAACCTGTGTCTGCAGCCCTGCCCTCCCCACGACCCACACTCGCACATCCCCCTGCCTGCCTGACTCCTCCACTGGATGTCTAGTAACTATCTCAAATTAACATGGCCAAAACAGAACCCTTGATTTCCCCCCAAGCTTCTGCATCTCAGTGAACAGCATTACTATTTAACCAGTTGTTCAAACTAAAATTCTAGCCGTTATTCTTGATTCCTCTCTTTCTCTCAGCCTCCACTAGCCCAGTGAATTTCTCCTCCAAAACATACTCAGTGTCTTTTCACTTCTCACCATCTCCATCTCCACTCTTGTCTGAGCTGTCCATTTTCCCCACAGCAGTCATAAGTGAGCTGCTTAAAATGACAATCCAGTGGCACTGACATCATTCCCCTGCTTAAAACTCTCCAATGACATCCTATTTGCATTTAGCATAAAATCTTTAACCTGTTTTAAGAGGTTCTCTGTGATCAAACACCTCCTGACCCCTCTGATCTACCTTGTGCTGTTACCCCCAACACATGCAGGCCCCCAGCACACAGACCTCCCCATCCCTCAAACATGCCAGGCTCGTAGATCTGCCCAAATGCTCATCCCTCTACATGACCACCTCTTCCTCCTCATCCACCTTTCAGCTTAAATATCATGCCCTCACCATCCAATCTAGAGTAGCCAGCAGGTCACTCACAATTGTGTCTCTTGATTTTATATTCCTGCAAGGCGCTTGGTGTTACCATACCATTTTCTCTTTATTCCTTTGTTTATTGTTCTGAAAAGTCTATGAGAACAGACATGAGGTTTGTCTTGCTCACCACTGTGTTCTCGGTGCCCAGAACAGGGTCTGGCACATGGAAAACATTCAACAAATACTTGTTGAATTAATGCAATTTTTCAGGATCCTTCATTTAATTTCTAACTTGCTCTCAAGAGTTCCCTGAGAACAGCTGTATGCCTCATACATTTTTATGTGCTTCATAGGACCTGGAAGCTACTTTACCTCTACCAGGTAATTAATAAATATTATTGATTGTGAATAAATAAAGGAATATATTTGAGGAACAAGAAAATCCAACACCAAACTCAATCTATCAAGAATTACTTTTAAAACCATGGGAGGAATAACTGTACCTGAATCTCACCCGAGAGGCCTCCAGTCCGCTCCAGCAGCAAGGGTAAAATCATTGTGGAATTGGGATTAGGAACAGAAATTTTGCTTTGATTGAGAAATCTTACAACGCCAAAGGGAGAGTCACTCTTGGCTATCGTGACTCTGCTCACTAGGTGGCGCCCAAGGACCGCTCCACCAGTAGCTCCAACCAGCAGAATTTCAACGGGCTCTGCAAATTCACTGCATAGCAAGAAGGAACAATTCTGTGAATCTAAACACATTAAAATGCTTCTAAAATCCAATAACTAGTCATTTTCCAAATTGGTCATACATATTCAAGGCACAGTAGTCACACACAAAGTGGGAAGAAGACGGTACTCAGCTAAAATCATGAATGATCAGCTTCAATATTACACAACTTGGGAGAGTTACCAGACTTTTTCCCACTCTTTTTAATTGCTTAACGCATTAAAAAAGTGCATGATGTTTCCACATTCTGATTAGACTTTTCAAATCCAAAGGAACAAAAATTATTTCCTCTATTTGAAAAAGTGACATCTACAGTCCTCGGTGGTCTCCCAAGCCCTTTTTCCCTACTCCAGTACCCCTAAAAGTTTTTCACTTGTTTCTCAATGGGCCCATGTATAATCTAAAATTCTATTATCAGTGCAAAATAGAGGTAAGGATTGGAGCACAGTGTTCGTGCTGTACGTATGCCCATATTATTTCCGATATCACTAAGTAGTATTACCTTTCATTGTCATCAATGATGGAGATATTTATAAAACTTAAGTTCTGCCCGTGCTGAAAGGTGACTGAACTGCCATGCAGCACGTAATCGACACCCCCAGGAACGGCGGAGGCGCTCTGAGAGATGAAATCAGCCGTCACGCAGCCGTAAGTTCCATGCAGCCTCACCACTGGGATCATGACCATCCCGACATCTTCCTCCACTGTAACGGGAATCTGGAATTAACTGGTACGCCAGACAAAGCAACTAACTTCAATTAAATTGGCAATTAAACATAATGGTACAATGCAAGCACTCAATTTTTCCAAAGTTCACTTATCTCTCTAAAAAAATGATTAGTGAAAATATCATGACTTTTTTTAGGAGGAGTATAGTTTGTCACAAGTTGAAAGTTGTAGTGAGTAATATAAGTTAGAATTTAAATAACCTATTGAATTAATCATAATCATTAGCATAGGCATTCTTCCTCTGCATGCCACATACAAATAAATGACCCTTCACTAGAAAGAGAATTTTCACTGATTTCTAATCATCTGAAATTAAGTACTGCATAAGTTAGAAAGATTCACAAAAATGTTTGAAATATAAATATTTCAATAATCCTAAGGTTAAATATAATTTTTCTAAATTGCCTCATTCCCAACCATTCAGCTTTGGCATACACAAGCAAGGTTCAAGTCTGGCCAAAGGTAACTCAAAATATATTTTTAAAATAAATATATACAAAGGCAGATATAAATACACATAAAAGTGTATATGTGTATATACACATACACACCGAAGCAAGAAAATTTATGGATAGGAATTCAAACTGACAATGTCATTCTCAGGTACTCTGTAATTCAGAAAGTGGTGGTAAACTTATAAGTAAGGTTACTGAAACCTACCTTCGAAGGCAGTATACCTTGGGTCAAATTCAATGATGCCCTCTGCATTATCATTTTTCATTATTACGATTTGGACGATGGAGATGTTTCCTATTTCAGGAGGCTGATCCACCTGCAGTCCACTCTCTTGGATGGTAAAATCATACCCTCTTGCAAAGTAATAAAAAATAAAATGAGTGCATAATTGCTTAGCATGAACTGAAGCGTCCTCTGAGCTCCCAGAACTTAGTCCTATTAAGCATTTTAGTCTTTTTAAAGATCTCCAACACTAAAATACTCTTTTTTTTTTCCTAAAATGATGTTTGAAACAGATTTCTGTGTTGCTCCCAATTATCACCGCCTGCGTGAAACCAGAGCTAATGTAGAGTTATTAAACATAGGCAATGGGAAGATAATAAAACTATTAGGAAATCGGGAAGAAGCTGTCATAAAATGAACCTCTGGGGCGAGGAATGCACGACTGAGCACATGCTACAGTCATGGAAGGAAGAAGAGAATGTCTGTCAAACTGTAGAGCCCTCAGAGACGGAAACCAGCTGGGCCGGAGCCTCCCAGGGCTGGGCTGAGAGGGTTACTTTAAAGAAATACTGAGTATCATGCCACTAAAGAAATTTCAAGCTAAACCTTCAAGATTCAAGAAAATATTTTAACATCTGTGGAAACCAATTATAATCAATGCCTCTTCTTTAATATAGATGATAGTTTACTTGACTAATGACATATTTATGCAAAGTAAGTTTCCTTTGTTTTTTTAGGTTGATACTATCCCCATAAAAGAAAAGTTTTGACTTCTAGAATTTTATATCACTTTAATTCCCAGAGCTAAGAAAATGGCACTAAACCATTTTAGTCTTTCCTGCAATTTCCAAATTCTATTTATCTGGCATTTTTACCCTATCTAATTTCAACAGTTTGAAAGCTAGTTCATAAGATTATATGTAAGGCAAAATTAGAAAACTGGGGATTAAAATATTAAATGAGAAGATTAACTGTTATCAGTAGTCTGAGACGGTTTGTAGATAAGTTCATTACCATAACTGAATACCGGAGCAGTAAATTTTCCGGCAACTAGGCAAAATGGGTTTATACTGTTTTCCTTTTCAGATCAAAAGAAGCCTAGAAATTTATCTGGAAGGGAAAACTGGTTTCCCCAGAATTAAACTCAAGTAGGAATTGCTTTTTTAAAGGTAGAAGAGACAGCAAATGCTTCAAGCCCTACTTGTCAATAACACAGACACGATCTCACATTTCATGAGCTACTTTTACTAAATTTCACCTATTTTAATCAAAATAGTCAGTGACCAGTTCAGATTCCAACACATTTAATATAAGTGCAAATTCATTCCCATCGCCAGACACAGAGTCATCTCTGGGAAATTTAAGATTTGAAGTGTGTGCAAGCCCACAATATTTTTTTCCAGGTGGAATGATGTATACTCTACCTAAATCACCCTGAAATGTTTTAGTTAAAAAAAGCTTTTGAAGCACGGCATTTACATAACAAATGCAAAAACATTTTCAGGCACAAGAAAACTTCCTTCAGGACTTATCTAAATGCAAACATTCTAGTCGAAGGTTTGGCTTAAGCTGTCATGTAGGTCTGCTCCACCTGTGGGCACCTCAGCATGCCAAAGGTGTTTCCGCCCTTGATAATCAAGTCTGCTCCCACCAAATCAGCGATGAGAGGGTCTCAGTATAGTTAATTCTGGATCTTCAGTGAACCTTGCTGCACATTAATGGCCAATTTTCTTTGACTCAAACCTTTTCCCCACTTTAAAACTGCTACTGGGCAAGCCTCTACCTCATTCACCCACAGAGAGGACCAGAAAGCCCTTAGAGACATCAAAGGAAGACATCTCTCACTCCAGCCCTTTCACTGGAATGGAGACAGAGAGAGGGGTGGCAAATTCAGCCACACCAGCTGACCTTTGACCTGAAGAACAATGACTCTATTTCCTTCCCGAGTTACTACAATCCCCCACCGTGTTTAATTCTCTGGCTGCCCCGAGTGAATTCACACAACAGAAACACATACTTTCCACTTTCCAGAAAAAGAAAATTAGAGTTTAGAATACTGCACAATTAACAGTTAGCCTTTGTCATAATTTCCCTACTGTGCCCTGTTCTAATGTCACATAAATCTGAGAAAGAGCAAATCTGAGACAGTTTTACAGTTCCGTATAACTCCTACCCAATGTGGCCTTTCCTCTTTCCTTCTCTCTTTCTGCTTTCTTCTTTTTCCTAATTTATTATTTTTTTGTACTTTACCTTCCCAGGAGTTCCACCTTTGTAATCACGAGAGAAAATTCCTCGGGGCCTTCAGGAAGACCATCATCAAGTATTTCAATATGCAGGCTTTTTGCCACCTCCCTTGCTTCAAAGAGGAGCTCCCCTGAGGCAGGGATGAAGTCCAGGCCTGCCTCGGCCGTCCCACTCAGGGTCTCATAGCACAGCCTCACGGGGCCGGAAGACCCACCTGAACGAAGGACCGTGATGTTAACCTACACGAGAAGCAGTGTTTGATTTGATTTGGATGATTAATCTACCAGACAATGCTTAATTTTTATGGTCTCTAATTCTATTTACCAGCATTATGTTGAAATTATATATAAACTTATAAAAGTATGTTAACGTTAAAATGATCTTAGGTGTAAATGAATCACTTTGTGTAAACTTTGGAATATGACCAAGGAAACACATTTCAAAGATCACTCACAATATAAAAAACCAAACTGCTATTTAAGATTTCAAGCACTTCACACTCTACCCTTTGTGCTGCCTCTGCCACTCGAAGTTGCTCGTGCGAGAAGGCGAATTGGCCATAGGGAAAGTCACTGGCAGCCATGGTGATATTGGCAGTGCTGCTGGATTCACTCAGTCTTCCCCCCTCACTGATTCCAGCCAGCTGAAACTCATAGAAATGCTTTTCCTCAGGAATGTCATCATTCAAAGCCTAGAGGAGGATAAAAAGAGCTATTAGCAGCAGAATCTGTAACATTTAAAGAAAAATATCACATAAGCAACAACAACGAACTGTGGGATGATAACTACCTCCCAGCACGCCACCCCCCAACCACATACACACACACAGCAACGTGCATAAGAGAAAGCAGGAACACTGATACCTGTATGACTACAATCGCGGCAGACTGTCCATCTCGCATTGTCAGTTTTCCCGATGTTTCAGCAAATTCCCCCACAGAAGGAGGGAATATCCTCCAGTACACTGTGACCTCCCCAGAAATCACTGGGCCACGAACAAGGCTACAACAACATACAAAGTATATTCAATACATTTTATTGAAGGAACTTTTCCTAAATATTTGCTTTATCTTTCATCAATAAACAATTTTGACATTTCAAGAACATGCTGCATTTAAATAACCTTTATCTATTTGGGGTTTACCTTATTTACACTGAGCTTGTGTAAATCTGCTTGATAAGAATACTGACAAAAGCTGAAGGCTGATAGTGAAAGGTTTAAAGGAATAAAAAAAGTATTCACAGACTTTTCTCTTAATACACAAAGTCCAAAATATGAATAGCCTAAGAAAGTTCTCCAAACAATAGTAAACACTTCCTACATGCAACGTTAATGGAAAAACTACGAAAAAGATAAAGTTTTAACTCAAATTCAGCTACTTCATTGAGAGTTGCTGTCCCACTCCTCATGAGAAAAAGTGTAATAAAGTTGTCTAAGATCATACTACCTGAGTTATATAATTAGCTCTGATTTTAGAACACTTCGAATTATCAAAATGTATAATGCAGATGATTTTCTAAGGAATGACTTTGTAGCAGACACACAGGCCAACAGATATGAAGTGAATCTCTTATTTTACATGGCTGGTGACAGAACCACGCCAAAAGCATAGATCTCCTGAGGTCAACTCAACGTGCTTTCCTTGGCACAAGTTGTGCAAATCACCCAAGAAACAGTCAGAAACCTCCTCATGATCTAACTTCCACATAGCTCAGGACGAGTCTTCAATCTGTACCAAAAGTTTGCTCTACTCTCCACAGGACGTTATCACGATATAAAATGACAATGCTTGAAGAATGTGTATGTATTGAGAACAATGAATTTAAGGCACAAAAGTGCTAACTATTCAAATAAAACTTCAAAACCCCCACCCAGGCAAAGAAAAATCATGAAGCCCTTACCTGATGATAGCAGTACCGTTATATTTTGCTGAGGGTTCCCCAATGAGGACGTGCCTAGATGATGGAGCTATCCCAACTTCTCCTGATGCTCCCTTATCTCCCCGAATGATTATGGATGCGCTACCTACATTGAAGATGATATACATATACCACTTATGTAGCAAACACACGTATGCATCTAGTATATGTCTGGCAATGTTCTAAGTGCTTCACATATACTAATCTTATGAGTTAATCCTCATGACAATCATATTAGTTAGGTACTAATATTATCCTCATTTTTACCGATGAAGAGATCACTTAAGCACACTGAGGCACTGAAGACACTGAGGCAAATAACTTTCCCAAGATTACATTTTAATGGAAGGGGCAGGAGAAAGTGGGCTACAATTCCATTGTCACCCCGTGATAAGCAAGTACTCTTCTACCACTTGTATTAATTCCCTTCTGCAGTAAGCACTTCGCAACTCACTGCAATTGGCTATGTGGCTGTGGCTATGTGGCAAAAGCAAAAATTCTTGGGGCACTTCTTTATTTTCAATTTGATGACTCCACTATTTGCCTGTAAACATTTATAAAAGTGTCGAATATTCCTACTAAAATGGAAATAAAAATATCAAGTAATTTGAGTATTCATATCATAATTTAGCAGTAACTTGAAGAAAATTGTTTCCAGAGCACATATTAGGGTTTCATGAAAAAAAAGAACTGGATTACTGTACTTTCACATTCTTTGGCAACAGATTAATGGAACCAAGAGTGGTTAGTCGTGTGCAAGTATTCACAGTTAGAAATATATTATGATTTTTTAATATTGATAAACAACTTACCCTGATTTACTGGTATATTCTTGTTCTTGTGTCTAGCTAGTCTATATAACATAAGCCCTGCCATTTACTTGAACATGATGTACACAACTGAGCTAACTTAAACCTTATGGAAGGATATGGTGCAAGGATATGAGTCCCTCACAGGCTTCGTGGAAAGTACTCTAGACAAAAATGCGGAAAGAATATCTACCCAAGGTGCATACAGTGATACTTTCTACAATTTTGAGAATTTCCTTGGCATGGAATTCTGCTTTTTTGGCTACAGATCAATAGGATGAAGTTCTTGATGGCAAAATAGGGCATGTAACAGTATCTAAGCTTTCAGACTAAAATTTATGGGCCATTTTTTATGGTTGTGATCATTTGTACTACAATAAAACTTAATTAGAATCATTAATCCTTTCTCTCCAGATCTAAGAAACAAATTTTCATATGGACCATAGACAAATGAGAATTATGACCCTGCTTTCTGAAACGTCAAAATATCTAAGTATTTCCTTTCAGATGAAAATAGGTCTAGATAGGCTGAAATAGACATAATAATATGCTAAGTTTTAAAATAACATTTTATTTAAAAAGTAATATGTGATCATTGTAAATATGTGTAGAACACATAGGTAATCAAAAATCACTATCAACATTTCAAGTAAATAACTCGAAACATATTTATGACATGCATATGAGAAAAATGGGATTACAATGAATACATTGTTATGAAGCCTGCTGTATTAACATAACAATTATCCATGTAATTAAGTGTACTGAATTTTAATGTAATTAAGGCTTTTTCTGCCACATCCTTTTGAATAGTTGCATAGTATTCTGTTATACTGAACCAGACTCCTACTGTTAGATCATTTAGGAAGCTTCCATATTTTATTTTATAAACATTGCTAAAATAAATACCTTTATTTTTAAAAAAACCACACAGCTAAGTTGTATGAAATTTTTGGCATATGATCTTATCAACTTTGGGTATTATAATTTTACTTTTAAAAATTCTTTAGCTGTAACATCAGTGGGAAATGACATCTTTATGTTTTAGCAAACGTTTTAGAAATTGTAAAACCCAACATTACCTATCTTTGTAACCATTAACTACTTGATTATGTTTTTCTGAGAACCTAGTTTTTAATTTCAAAAAATCTGAATTTCTCTTACCTTTCACTGGAGATATTTCTACCTCGTCAAGTGACATCAGCTGAATGGTGAAACGCCGGTCCTCCTCCAACACGGTGTCTTGAAGTGTGTGCAATACAATGGTCTTCTGGGACTCAGTCTACATCAAACGAGAGGAATAATAAATTTTCCTGATTGACCAACACCAAATTTTGAATATCCTCATTAGTGGGATAATGTTTACATCCATAAGCATTCTTTAAAGTGTGTCTTTTTTGTCCCCTAGAATTAGGGCTGCTTCTAGGCAGAATTACTGTTTAAAAATTAGCTCTGACTAGAAATCCCATTTAGGTTATCAGTAGGAAAAAGTGCGGAAAAATTTAACACAACTTCTAAATTTATTAAAAATTTTCGACCACTGAAAGTTCACCCTCTTAAAGAGAGCTAAAGGGTCACAGCCTGCTGTAAACAGACCAAGGACATAGGTGTAATACTTACGGAGGTTGCCTTCCTACTGCCGATTTGACTCTTGGCCTCTACCCATTTCTGCTTCCTTCCCCTTTCTTCCACAGCTGCTGAACCCCACAGTGCTGTTACTCCTTCCCCCCCTTGTCTTACACTTAGCTCTGTAATTTCTTGGAGCATCTGTTAAGTTTCCAGCACAGGCTGGAAGAGAATGAACAGAGGAAAGCAAATATACAGAGGACAACTAGATCAATACTTTGAGACATAACCATGACAGATACCATTTTGATCTTTTTTTTCCTCTGTATGCTGACAAAACAACACCAATTTGTCCTATGCATCACTGATTAACTTCCTGCAGTTTGAATTTTACCCTTTATTGCTTCTCACGTACATCTTAGTCCTGCAATGGTATCTTTGCTTTGATATTTTTAATATTAAAAAGCATTATTTTAATCTCTTTACTCAAGCTGTTCTCTCTTCAGGGTTCCTTATTTCTATTTTACAACATCTGTACTTCTTAAAAATTTTATAAGAGCTTCTAGGAAAATGTATACTTCCTGCCTTAGACCTTATTAAATGTACTCGTGGAAAATCTGTAATTCCTGGGATGCAATGACTCACCCCTATGCCTTTTATGAATTTTGTGAATTAGATTTTTTGTGAATTAGATCTCCACATTTTGTGAATTAAAGGCTCTGAACTGTGTGTCTTAGCTACAAAACCATTCCTTAGAATGGAGATATGTGTATTTCAGAGCTGGGTATACAATATAAAGGAGAATCTTTATAGAAATTTGAAAGTAGTTTCCAAATTCTTCTCACGCCAGATGAGAAGTTTTCAGATCATGGCTAGGGCATGCAATCTAGATGTTTCGTGAGCTGTCACTTAGCAGAATCTGAGAAATGAGTGGATGAAATATCTGCGACATCTGGCTTGAGATCATTAATGCTGTTAGAGTGACCGACATATCAAGAATGGTGGCAGAATGTCTAAGTGGCAAATAAATTGCCAGAGAGCATTGCTGATTAATTTCTTAATCACCTAACAGAAGACTGAAAGAAAAAAAGTATGTTTTCTGTGTTGTTTGGTGCTGAAAGCTCTGAAGAAAGGTCAATAGACTCCAAAAAAAGAAATAAACATAGACATGGATCACGTGGGATCGGGACTACCTAACCTTTCAACGTCTGGTCAATTAATTTGGAAAACCACCTGAGGGGCTTCTATTCTCTTGTTTAACTTTTTTTTTCTATTTCATTTGTGGAAATTCATCTGCTTAGACCTTCTCTATCTACTACGTATCTAGAGCCAATTTCATAGAGGTGTTTAAATTTATTTGCCTAGATTTGCACAAAGTAGTCTCTTAATTTTTTTCATATTTTCTCTGTTAATGGTTCATTCTTTCTTGTCAATTTTGATTTTGTGAGGTTATTTTTTGTTCATTTTTTTAACTTATTCATCAGTTCTACTGTTTTTCTGGTTTTTAGTTTCCTTCTGCTTTCATCTTTATTAATTTAAGAAAGAATTATGCAAACATGAAAGCAAAAGCCATAAAAAGATTGATAAATATGGACTCTCCATTTTCTTCTCTTTGGTTTATTTGTCTACCCCAGAGCCAAAATCACTGTCATATTTACCTTAGGAACATACTGTCTTAGATTTGGTTAGGGAAGGCCACCCTCCATGTTTTTCATGAGTTTCTGACTATTCTTGGTCTTTAGCATTTCCATACATATTTCAGAATCAGCTTGTCAATTCTCCTCCACCTCCCGACCCTTCCTTCCAGTAAGAGTTGAGAGTTTGATTACTAAACACTACTTGGCTCTGATTAGATTGGATTCACTGTGAAACTGTGCTCAGATTAATCGGGCCGTATATGCTGCTTCCTCCAGCTTCTTTGGTTACCAAAGCTGACCAAGAAGGTGGAAGCTCAGTGGACACAGGAAACCATCGAAGTCACATCCTGGGAAAGGTTGACTGATCCTCCAGCCAAGGTCCTCCTGGCTAGTGTTGATAAGACATAAACAAATACAACATTTACAACTGCTTTACAGGAATTTGGAAAGAGGAGTCATCCTCAGGAGTCACAAACACCAATTGCTTGAGCAAAGAGATCTTGGTCTTCCCTCAGAGTTACCACTGTGGGAGCCTGTGACACATGTAGATGGATAGCAATGTGCTTTCCATTTGTAAATTATTATTTTTGATTCAGATTTTTTTTTTTTTTTTGAGGAAGATCAGCCCTGAGCTAACATCCGTGCCCATTTTCCTCTACCTTATCTGTGGGACGCCTGCTACAGCATGGCTTGATGAGCGGTGCCATGTCCTCACCCGGGATCCGAACCAGTGAAGCCCAGGCCGCCAAAGCGGAACCTGCACACTTAACCGCTGCGCCACTGGGCCGGCCCCTCAAATTTTTTTTTTAAAAAAATTGGCACCTGAGCTAACAACTGTTGCCAATCTTCTTCTTTTTTTTTTCCTCTTTTTTCTCCCCAAATCCCCCCAGTAGATAGTTGTATATTTTAGTTGTGGGTCCCTCTAGTTGTGGCATGTGGCATGCCACCTCACCGTGGCCTGATGAGTGGTGCCATGTCAGCGCCCAGGATCCAAACCAGAGAAACCCGGGCCAGCAAAGCAGAGCACGTGAACTTAACCACTCGGCCACGGGGACAGTGCTGATTCAGATTTTTGATTGACTGAACACTACCTCAATCATTTTTCCCAACTGCATATGGATTTTAAAATTTCTTAGTCTTTGTAAGTTGTAGATTGTCTTTCTGTTATTATGGTACACAATCAATATTTTGACTCATTATAGAAGTTCTGAATCATGCTATTTTTTAAAATCATATTTTATTCATTGCAGAGGAGAATTTTGTCATCCATTTTTTCTTCATATTTACATTTTTTCTGCCTCAATAGTTGTAGCTATTTCTCACTATCCTTGAAATTAATGTTTTTGCCAAGATAAAACTAGTTGTGGGTCTTTTAAAAATATTTTTGCCTGGGCCAGCCTTGGTGGCCTAGTGGTTAAGTTCAGCATGCTCTGCTTCAGTGGCCCAGGTGCAGTTCCCAGGTGCGGACCCACATGGTTCTGTTAGCAGCCATGCTGTGCTGGTGGCCCACATACTAAAACATAGAGGAAGATAGCTCAGGGCAAATCTTCCCCAGCAAAATTTTTTTTTTTTTTTTTGCTGCCTTGGACTGGCTGAATTCTTCTGACCTAAAAATTAAATTGTTTTTGTCAACTCAGGATAATTTTATCCTAATATAATGGGAATCAGCCTGCTAGAGACAAAACTTCTCTTATCCTCAATGCTCTACGGAGAGATACGCCGTACAATCACCCTAAGTCTCCTTAACCTCACCTATTCCCAGAACATCAAGTTTGAGTCTCATGAAAGGAATTAGAATAACTCATGTTGTACGTAATGCTCAAAAATGAACAGCTCCAAGGTGGGTATGGAGATTCAAACATAAGTAATTTGTGGGGCCAGCCCGGTGATGCAGCAATTACGTTTGCACACTTCAGTGGTCTGGGGTTCCCCGGTCGGGATCCTGGGTGCAGTCATGGCACTGCTCAGCAAGCCATGCTGTGGCAGGGATGCCACATATAAAGTAGAGGAAGATGGGCATGGATCTTAGCTCAGGGCCAGTCTTCCTCAGCCAAAAGAGGAGGATTGGGAGCAGATGTTAGCCCAGGGTTAATCTTTCTCAAAAAAAATTAAAAAATTTAAAAATATATACATATATAAGTAATTTTTAAATCTGAGCTAAAGGATATCTCATTCCTGTAGGTTGAGAGAGGCACAGTTACTGTTAGGTTTAATAATATGAAATTGCCATTTTGTAGAGCAAAATGGTCAAACAGCTGCAATTCCACATGGTTTGATCTAATAAACCCTGTGATAAGGACACTTCTCAACATGTGAATAGGTACAGCGATAACACACAATAGTGTGTTTAATTCTACTTAATATCAGAAGAGAAGGCTTCAGAGAGGAGGTGACATAAGATCAACAGGATGAAGAAACAGCAACTGACAGCAGAGAGCTAAAAAACTACCTGGAATATTCTGGGGATTATAAGTAGATTGTTATTACTGAAGCACAAAGGACAAAAATTAAGCAATATGGAAAGACAACGTGGAAGGTACAGCCAGGATTCCCTCCTAAGAGGCTTTGTGTATCACATTACGAAGCTTTGACTTCTCCTGTGGGTAAGAGGAAGCCACTGGCTCGTTTTAAGCAAGGGGTGGCATAATGTGATATTCCTCATAGAAAGATAACCCTGTCAGTGCATGGATAATGGACAGAAAAGATAAAAGACCTGGAATGGGGATATCAGTTAAAAGACTCTACCCAAGGAGAGATGATGGAGGCATGGCCATGGATCGTCACAGCCATGATAGAGAAGGAGGAACAGCGAGAAAGAGTATTTAAAAGGAAAAACTGACCAGGCTCAGTGATCAAATATATGTAAGAGTTAAAAAATGGGTGGAGATGAGGATGACACCCAGGTGTCTAGCTTGGTTGACTGGTTTTGCCGTCAATCAGGAGAGGAAATGTTAAGGCAAGAGTAGTTTTGACTGTGGGATGGAAGCAGTGTCTGAACTAAAGAATCTGATTTCAGACATCCAGGGTTTTCTGTGTGTCTGTGTGTCTGTGATTTTTATTCACAATGTTTATGATTTCAAAAAAATTCAAGACATAGTGAATACTATCACATAAATTTATATAAGTAATACTATGCAAAAGAAAATTAGAGAAAAACTACAGGAGTCCTGATGCTGACTATACCTCATCAAAATGAAGCGTCCCATTCAAAGGGCTGAGCTCATCTTTAGCCATCTCGTCTACAGTCCACTGAAGTCGGACAGCACCTTTTCCCCCTGGGGACCGGACAACCGTCAATGTCACATATGAATCAGGGTCATCAGACAAAAAGGATTCATCGACCATTACCTGAAAGAAAGAAAATCCCCTAAGGTGAAAAAAAGGAGCAGGAAAAACAAACTGAATCTGATTTCTATTGACAGTGACACAATTTTTGAATTGAGAACTCTATTCACGGCATATTACAATCATGTGACAGAAAAAAAATGTTTCACCAAACCCCATTTCCTTTTTGTGATAGACACTGAGTTACTTGGCATTTTCTAGGCACTCTGGCAACTAGGTGGAGGATGTGACTGAATTTGACCCATAGAATGCAGACAAAAGTGATGTAGGCTACTAACAGTCTCGCCATCAAGTTCCCACACAGCCCTCCATATTCCCTCTTTTCCCATTTGCTAGGCGACTAGAGGGGACTCCCTGGACCTAGAGGAGAACAGAGCCACAAGATGGAAAGAATCTGGTGCCTGAGATGCCAGTCAGAGAGAAGTGTCCCTAAGACCCCAAGTAGGAACACTGATGCAGGACTCTTGCAGAAGAAGAAATAAACTCCTATTATATCAAGGAATCAAGATTTTGGGGTCCTTTGTACAGGCAGTCAGGCTCCCTACATAATACAGACCTAAACTGTCCTCTGAATTATTTGCAGTTTGCCAACTTTAGTAAGTCCAAATTTAGAAGAGCCTTTATAAACCTGACATAAAGAGAGAAGGAAATTCAGTATGTTATTTTACCTGTACTATTTACACAAGATCCTTATTAAAAGACTTGGTGCAACTGAATTACACATATCAACTCTGTGAAACAAAGCTCAAATTGAGTCTATAATATCCACCTGTTAGGTAAATACAAAAATATAACACCATATTTTCCATTTTCAAGACAGATAGATACTTAACAAACGTATAATTCAACCTTGTTTTGTTTTTCTCATGAGATGTTGCATTGGTGCCAAGAGTAGGGATTTGGAGCCAACTAATATTTATTGAGCGTCTATTACGTATCAGTTCTGCACATACTTAATCTTATTTAAGCCTCCCAGAAACTCTAAGAAATCTGAGAGCCAGATATAGACATATATTTGAAGAAGAGGAGGCTGGAATCTAGGTGAGATGTTTTGACTCCACACTCAGTGCTGTTCATACACTCCTCAGAGACTAGAAATATTAAAGAAAGAAACAAAGAGAAAAACAAAAACTCCATTATAAACAGACCGCATATAAGTCTTTTTTGTTTCCACGTCTTTGTAGATTCCAAGTCTTTGTAGATTTCCATGAGCCTCTGCTATTCCTAGTGCTTTGGGATACTGAGCACATTGCCCTTGTGAGCAGCTAATTAATTCTGACAGACTTATACTAACCAATCTTCTCAATATTCTTCAGCTTTGAATCTAATCTGTATCCTCAAATAATGCTAACAGAATGTTCACTGTCTAAGATATTGTGCATCTTAGACACACATTAAAAGAGTTTTCAAGAGCTTTTCACCGTAAGGTAGGATATAAGGAAAGTAGCCACAAAGGGCTGAGCAACAAGCTACTACTAACACCAGCAACAGTAAACATCGCCCTTGACACCTATTGAGTGTAAAGGCCAGTGATGAGTGCTCACACGGGTCAACGCATGGACTCCTCACAGCAAGGGTTATGAGGGATACACAGTAAGGTCTGGGAGACCTAACTCTCCCTTTTAGGTGGTAAAAGAAATTAGAAATTTGAGACTATTACAATTAGTTCCCAGACCAAGGGTGCACTAAAGTTTATGACAGCACTTAAGATAAAATGAATAAAAAGAAGTTATTTATGAATAGTAACATAACTCTTCATTTTCCCTAACAGTGAGAGAAGTTTGTGAACACACACTCCTATGCCTAATCCAAAAGTGTGACAAAGTTAAAAGCAAAAACATTATTATAAGGATTGTCCAAAAGTGTAACAAAGTTAAAAGCAAAAACATTATTACAAGGTTTGTCCAACTGGAGGTTTGACTACTAAACCCCGAACATTTTATCTAACCTCGGAAGCTAATAGAGATAATGTATAAAAATTAAATTACATATTCACATGTATTAAAATATGGTTTGCATACATGCAAAGAAAGACTGGAAGGAAATACAACAAAATGTTAATGTTGTCTATCTTGGGCTAGTCCCATTATGGTTACTTTTACTCTCTTCTTCATACATTTTTCTATCTCCCAGACTTTTTATGTGGCCTGGGAAACATTCACAGCTTCTCTTCTGTGAATCTACCACTCCTTAAGAACGCTTACTTCTGCTTATTCCTTTCCCAAGAAAGCAAAAGAGTCTCATTAGGCTACAGCAGAAGTATGTTCTGTCCCTCTCATGGTTTCCATTTTCTCATGAAGTTGAAATTTCAATGATCAAATCATCAGTCATTTATTAGGGTATGTTTAAATTTTGGAGCATCTGGGAAGCCTAGCCCTGATAGGCAAGTTGTAGGTCTAGCTTTGCAGAGACAGAACAGTAAAGGCAATGGGCATGAAAGCAGCTCTTTACTATTTAAAGTGACCTGTGGTGAATTACTGACTACCTATAAGTGATCAAATAAAGGGAACTGTGACATAGGGAGCCAGTAAAGTTGTTGTGTATGTTAGAATTATCTAAATATTTTTGATTATTTCATCTTGGAATTTTCTTTGAAAGGTAAAGTCATAATAATTATGAGATAATCATTATGTAATAATACTTATGATATAGTTTAGAGCACTTTATTTTATATTTAAGATGTAGAGATAATTTAGTAGCAGTCAGCAAACAATTGGTTAAGCTTTTTTCCTCCCCCAGTGGTTGAATCAATAATAATTGGGCTCCCTCTGGCAGGTCTTGGAAGTAGACAGCCAATGAGAAGTAAGAGGGAAGACAGGCCGGCCCTGGGACAAGTGATTAAGTTCCCAGGCTCCACTTCGGCGGCCCAGGGTTTCACCGGTTCAGATCCTGGGCACAGACATGGCACCGCTCATCAGGCCATGCTGGTGAGGCGTCCCACATAGCACAACCAGAGGCACTCACAACTAGAATATACAACTACGTACCGGGGGGCTTTGGGGAAAAGAATTAAAAAAAACAAGATTGGCAACAGATGTTAGCTCAAGTGCCAATCTTTAAAAAATATAAGTAGTAAGAGGGAAGAAAGAGAAGAAATATAGAGAAACACATGAGAAGGAGTGACTGTGGTGTTTTGTTCAGTATAAGTCAAGAGAGTACCAAGAAGGGTGGGTAATATTAATCCCTCCCCAGCCAAACTCATCCTGACTGTAACACCAGATCCACGACAGAATCCTGCCTTGTGACCAGGATGGTGGCCTGGGAGCAGGGCAGGCAGAGAACAGCAAAAAGTACCTCTGGTCTATGACACCCAACAAATAGGAATTTGTTCTCCTTTCTAACTGCCTGATGTAAGAGTTCTTATTACCACCAAACTGTGTGCACAGATTGAAGGATTGGCCTCGAATTCAACAGCCACCTCAAAAGATTCTTGAGAAGAGAATCATAAGTAAAGGGTAATAAAGAGTTTTTAAAAAAATTAAAGACATCTTTCTGCTAAAAATTAAATGAAAACTTAGCCCAGGAGAAGGCCCCCCCCCCCCCCAATATTGAACTTACAGTCTTTTCTTCAAATCCAAATACTCCAAATGGAGAATCATTTTGCGGAATAACAACAGTTACCACAACATCATCACCAAGTCGGCCACCTCCGGTCACCTTGATTAAGGAAATATTGAACACTTCCACGAGTTCAAATTCAGCATCATCAATTATGGTGATTTCTATCATTGCAGTAACCTATGAAAGAAGAAGGAAAGAGGAAAGAGGGGGAGAGATGGAAGAAGAAAGGGAGGGGAGAGGGGAGAGAGGGAGGGACAACATAATATAATAGCAATTTTTGATCATATACATTTAAATTTTTAAGTTGAAACTTAGAAACACAGTACAAAAAAAGGCAGGATTTTCTGCCTGTTGTGTTCATAAAACTATTTTAAAGCCATACATATTCACAGTATTTCAAAGTCAGAAATTTACAGTCTATTATTTTCAAGCTAAAGGAAATTATATATGTAATAAAATAATGTTATTTATAGATACAAAAAACAACGAAGCTTTATTCTTGAACAAAAATATTCAAAATGCCATGCAGGTTCTAATAACCATCGCACAAACATAAATCTTAGTGTACTTAGTGCTAATATTACATGATATAAAATGGTCCCATAGAAATTATCATTGTCTTCTGCAATTAGAATAAACCTCTTTGGTTTCAAATATTCTTCTTTTAAGGTAGGCAAAAAGAAAGGCAGGAAGAAAACCCAAATTTGCTGCTCTTAGATGTTTATGATAAGGATTTCACTCATTTGTCTGGGTCTGTGTTAAAAGTGCTTATGATTTATAAATAAGTAAGACTAGGTCCAGCTTGTGATTTCACTATTGGTCATAAAAAATATTCCAACTGTATCGCCATATTTCACATCTTTTTCTGTATCCCAGAGAGAAATTTCAGTACTTTGACAGAGACATTTACCAGAAAATGAAGTTTTTCTACCTAAATCCACCTAAAGCCTTTAATTTAACAACAGAGAAAAGTGAGAAATCTGAACATCACACTCAGAAAGGCATAAAACTGAACAAAATCAAATGTAAAATGGAAGCTCATTAAAACGTCTGCACCTCAAATCTATACTGCAGAATACAGGATGCCTTCCCCACGGGATGCTAACTTCGAGGATAATGATGATCCTAAGGATGCTGCTAAGTGACGGGACTCCAATCTCAGGGACAGAATAAACTGCTGATAATATAACCAAGCTGGAAGGCTACTTCGATGAAAAAATAGATGTATTTGTTTCTACTTTCATGTAAAAATTTGCAGTCCTCCCCCCTCCTTTTAGTAAGAAATGTTTTAGAGCTCTAAATTTGTTAAAAACTCAGGATTTAAAACATTAACAATAGGCCTTTATGTGTAGGAAAATCTGGATCTGTTTGCTTATTTTTTAGCAGCATTTACTACCCCACTATGGGCAACTAGTAAGTGGATGCGCACTATACAGATCTGTCTGGGCAAAATCAGGCTATGCCTAGATAGATACTGATTTTTAAGTTACTAACATTTTCATAGTTGTTCACATGCCTTTTCCACTTATTGATTTAAAAATTTATGAAAACATTTTATTCTTACATATTGCAAAATAGCCAGTTTGCCAAACTTAAAATTCTTATGGAATATTTTCTAATTTAAAAATTGGTTGGATCAAATCTAGAATATTGCTTTCAGTTTTTTCCAGTTTTAACTATTTTGCTCCTTTTCTACCATTTTAGTCTTTTTATTAATTATAAAGTAAGTTTTGGATTTCAGTAATAAACGTGCACACTTTTAGTGCAAATTCTAAATAAACAAATATCTGTATTTACAAGTAGTAAGAAATTAAGAATCTAAAATTCCTAGGAATCACGTACTTCATCAGGCAATTTTTTAAACATTTTCAGGCATCCCTAAGCCAATTATTATCCTACTTTATAACTTCTATTTAAAACAGAATCAGGTAGGGAAGTTCAGAAAAGGGTGAGACTCTTGCCTCTTTATGTTCTCTTCCTCTGTCCATTAATGGATTATAACATGTTAACTAACAATATTTCTGTTTGGCTTGACATAGAAACATTTAGAGTATAATACATTTAGCAATCACTAATGCACATTTATTTGGTGGATGCCTATAAAATGTTTGAAGTACAACCAAAAGTTGCTAATTTTTTCATGACTAGCATACTTGTTTATCTGCAAATTCAAGAATCCCATGAGACGGCTCAAAGTCTTCCAGGGCAGCGCTCTCCAATGTTGCTTTCCAGTAAACATTCACAGCCCCGAAGCTTCCCGCCAGCCGGACTACAGGAACTTGAAGAACGTTCAGGGGCGGAGGCACCTCATAGGCAGTAATAACTCCACCAACATCCTTTAAATAAAGAATGTAAGTTGAAATGCAAGACAAAAGTAACATCGTATACGGCAATACTTTCTAAATCTATTATTACGTCTTCTTACATTTCACCTTTCAAAGTGGAAATCGATAGATATAATATGCATAATACGTCTTCAGAATTCTTACATTTAGGTTCAATGAAAATAAACTTGCTTAATCCTTTGGTCTAGCTCAAAGAAAACTAATAATTAGTCTATAAGACAAACTTTAAGAAACATATTTATAAATATCTGCAAGCAAAGCCAATTATTTTGCAGAAAAGATACAATATGGCCAAATCAGCACAGATGAGCTTCTGTATTACTATAAAAATATGAAGGTTCATCTCACTCTGGCAACATGAAACTTAAAAATTCCTCTGGGATCATCATTTTCTTCAATCATTATCTCAACTGTCTCCATTCCAGGCCTCCGCACACTTGGCTGTCCCGCAGAGAAGTCAGAGTTCACCAGGTACACCTCGGTGATGTTGACAAGAAATCCTTCCTCCAACTCAGGAGCATCATCCTGGGGGTGAAGGGAGAGGGGAGAGAGACGGTGTTTTATTTTTTTAAATATATTGAATTTGCACTGGAAACCTGATATTTTTCAGTAAGGAACAAGTGACTATCCACTCCGTCACAGGAAAGGAAAAAGGAAAAAAAGATTCCTTTTCACATTTAAATACGTTCCCACTGACAACTTCAGGATCTTAGGGGATATTCAAGCTTATCAGTGATGTTTCAATGGAAACCTCATATTCATGAGCAAGTAAAATAATTTTTAAAAATCTATCCAACAATTTTGACCATATCCTATTGAATATGTTTTACATATATATCTCCCTCAAGATTTAGGATAAACTGGTAAATGCTACAGACATCTTAAAAGTGAAAGCCCCAGACTTGCAAATCTAGACATAATCCTATACGTTAATTAACTTTTTAAAAATTGTTACTTTGTCTTTGAATAGGTAATAAAAAATTTCAAAAGATAAAAAAATACATAGTGAAAAGGAAAGGAAACCTCTGTTATGCCCCATCCCTCATGACTTTCTCAGAACATCCTCTCCAGAAGCCACTGTTATCTAATAATACCATTATTAGTATCACTAATATTATTGCATAATATTATATTTAATAATATGTGATATATATTATTATTAGATATAGTGTTACAATTTATAAATATAATATTTAATTATTATATATTACTAATAACACTATTACCGCTTTCAGTTTCTTGTGCATCATTAGAGAAATATACTTCTCTTTATACACACATAGAGAGCACTAAAACCAGATCTAAACCACAGGAAGACTAATCTTGAGTCAAGTAATCATATTATGAAATGAAAATATTGCCCTATCAAACCAAGAATAAAAATAACCAGATTTTATTTGGGCATTTTATTCAGTGTCATTAGTTTAAAATAACTAACCAACCAACAAAATAGTGGATCCAATCAGACATAAAACCAATCCAAATTCAAAGTTCATTTAAAACAATATTCCAGTTAAAAAATAAATATAAAAAATTAATATACTTGCTATTTTTACCAGTAAGTTATAAAATACTCATTCATTATTAAATATTAGGGTGGGTAGGAAAATTAGAGTACTCGGATTTTTACATATAGAAACATCCTTTTTAAAGATTTTTCCCTTTAAGAGCATCACATTTTTATCTTTAAGACCATTTTCTTTTATTTTACATCCCATTCATTGCAGCCTAGACTCACCGGCAAAATAGCAACTTTGGCATGAGCTTCTTTCACGTTTTCCTTCATTATTATTATAGTTTCTTGTAGCACATAATCTTCATTCTCAGTAGCTCGATTATGGATGTGCAGTGAGAAATTGGGTTTAGCTATCAAGTGAATGGCAATGTCCCCAAGTAGTCCTTTATCTCGAACAATGTGTAACTGAAGAATGCTGACGTTCTCTGTGAGATAGACACACCTCAAGTAAATAAGCTTTCCATCTGCCATGGTGCTATTCCAGGATTTAGGGTGGAAGGTTCTGCACTAGCCCTCTTAGATGGTTAATGAAAAAGGTAAAACAAAGAAAGTATATACTCCAAAGGAGCATTTTACGCTTTGTCCTCCTTGTTCTCAAAATTATGCAGAACATCACCATGCACTTCCGGTGTTACATATATCTCAGGTCTAAACTCTCACTTCTGGGTCTCTAATGTGCTCTCCTCATGCGCTTTAACAGAAACTGCTGAAAATCTTCAGAAAGTGCCTACGTGGAGGTTGAGCAGAGGTGCTAAATTACAAATGCTAAGATGAGTCTTCAAAAATGAAAAATTAAACAAAGTCATCACTTAATAACCAATCATTAGAAGAAGAGTAATTTTATGCTTATAGTGAGGTGCCTATTACAAGGCTCAAAGTACTTCACAGCACCTATTTTTTTTTCATTTCTTACATTTTTTAAAATTCAATTTGCTATATAAATGAAAAAAATATGCTTTTCAATCTCATCTACTGGTCTGTGAGTTTCTAATGACTAAATACAGTGTCTTTGTTTCCAGAACACACAGCAGAATTTCTGGCACTTACTAGGTGCTTCAAAAAATGTTTCTTGAATGCATAAATGAACAGATCGTTTTATTTTAAGTCTACTGCTTCTGTTCCCACATACATACACATATAAAGGCCCTTGTGCATAATTATATGTCATTTGTTCCCATCAACTATTTGAATGAAAGGTCCTTGAAAGATGTCCATGTTCCTATATGAAATTTTAGAGCATTCACATAGTATATTCTAAACACATACATATTATATATAAACATTTATTTGAATAAGTCAAATAACCTTTATCTACAAAAATCTATTTATCCCAGAGCTGATATGAATAGTTATTTAGGCAAAGATCAGCACTACGCTCGAAGGAAACAGGGAGTGATGACTTACACTTTACAGAAAAAACTATTATTCTAATTACTGCTCTAGGTTTCAAAAATAACAGCTTGAGCACCATATGCATTTCATTGTGTTGCTCATTCTTCCCTGTAACTATTGAATATCTACAGAGAGGAAATTGGAGGAAAGAGAACAGATAAAAAAAGGATGAAAAAGAGAAAGTAAAATAAAATCCAGTCACCTCAACTGCAATGATTTACTAAAATATCAATGTTTCTATTATGATAGTAATACCTCAAAAAAGTAAAAGTTTTCCCTATAGCACTGTTGCTAAGTGATTATAAGATCATTAAATTTAATAAAGACAAAAAGTAAAGAGAATTGAGTATGACCTGTTAAACCAAAAAATATCATATAAAAAGAGAAATCTACATTCTTAGTAATTAGAATTCAATTATCCTGTAAAACTTACTAGTCAGCCCTGGTGGTCTAGTAGTCAAGAATTGGGGCTCTCACCACTGAGACGCACGTTAGTTTCCCAGCCAGGGGACCACACCACCCATCTGTCAGTTGTCAAACTGTGGTGGCTGAGTGTTGCTGCGATGCTGAAAGCTATGCCACCAGTATTTCAAATACCAGCAGGGTCACCCACAGTAAGCAGGTTTCAGCAGAGCTTCCAGACTAAGGCAGACTAGGAAGAAGGACCTGACCACCCGCTTCTGAAAATATTGGCCTTGAAAACCCTATGAAGAGCAGCAAAGCACTGACAGATTTAGTGCCGAAAGGTGAGAGAATGGCACAGAAAAACTGGGCAGGGTTCCGCTGTGCTGGACACAGGGGCGCTGGGAGTTGGAATCGACTCCATGGCACTAACAATAAAATAAAACCTACTAGAACCTGAAAAACAATGTAACAAATTACCTTTAGGCTCTGCTACTCTAATGAAGAGAGACTCAGCACGCCAGCCCACCAAGCCATAGGGTGAGTCATTGGGCAGAGCGGTTATCACAGACTTGTTTCTTTGCTGATCAATAGTAGCACCTTTTGATGGGTCCTCAACCCCTTCAGTGGTAATACTGGTGAGAGTTATGATCACAGTCTCTGATACCTCTGGGATATCATCAGCAAGCACAGTCAGAGTGATTGTACACAGAGCTTGGCCTTCAGAAAATGAAATCTAAAATTTTAAAGAAAGAAGATTTCATTTATTTTGTAATTATTACTGTCAGTAAAAATAGGAAAAGGTTAGATTTTCTTTTAATACTGGTCACAACTTAAATAACAAGAGATATTCAAGCAACACAATTATGATTCTACAAATCAATCAAATGCCTTTCCTATTAAAAGTGGAAGACTGTTAGGAAAAAAGAAAGTAAACCATTACTAAAACTTAAGCTAATAAAACATGTAATTACACTGTCATATCCTAAAGCCTATATTCTATTAAAATATAGAGCACAGAGTCTCTCTCTGGGAAGCTAAGCCCTAGATAACCATATATAAAAATCTATAAGATAAAAAAAGGTGGAATACTAGTTTAAACATTTTTTTCTATGAAATGCTTGCCAGGATTGCTACTTCCTTTGGCTAAGTCAGAAGAGACATTGATTTAACAATGAATCAACCAAAATAGAGCTAGAGAGAGAAACACAGACAGAGATACAAATCAAAGCATCTTTCTCCTCCTTTTGTGTATCCATTGCCTAAAGAGGTAAGTCCAAATTTGCTAAAAGGCATCTGAAATCCTTTCTGACAGGACTTCTATCTGCTTCTTGAATGTCATTTGCCATTGTTCCCCACTTCATACCCTATCCTCCCACAATATGGCTACAAACCACAATTATTCAAACTAGCATCGCAGGCCTATTTTGCCAACACTCATCTCTCCACCTAGGGAAGGCACTTGAGGATATAAACACAAGAGTTTTATTCATAAAATCAAGGGCCAGAAAACTATGGTCCAATTTTACACTATCCTCGAATACTAGATAATGTGATCCTCTGCCCAGATCCCTTACTGGGGCCGATGCACCCATGCCCAGCTGCTGGGGATAACAACTTCCGTATTTCTCATTAGGAACTGCCCTCAGCTGCAGCAAACTGTTTCACACAAGGTTATGCCCCACCCAGAGAGTAACCAGAGGCCAAGGACAGCTAAAACGGGGATGCAACATCTTAACCCCCTTGTCCTAACAGCAGACAACTCCAAGGACCAGAGCTCCCTCATAGGCTCGACCTCAGATGCAAATGCCTGTGGATCAACTTGTCCCTCTGCACATTCTTGCCTTCCTCATCCTCCTATAGATGTATCTCCCCAATAAACTTTCTGTCCACAACTCTCAATCTCAGAGTCTACTTCCAGGAAACTCAACCTACATCACCCAACAACTCTGCTCTACTTTTTCATACGTATGGCTATTTTTCACGGAATTGTTCTCCATTTACTGCTTCCATTTTACTCAAATCTTGAAACCATGTTTCCATCCCATTTGATTGGTTTTATCTTAATACGGCCACAATTTGGCCAGTCAATGTAGTGAACCTCAAAAGGGATGACATTTTTACAGATAGCTTTGGTATTACAGAAAAAAATAAAGAAGAATCACAACAAAAAAACTAACCTTAAATTGTATCCCTCTCTACGGTGATTAGTAGGAATCCAGTGTTGACATGGTCAAACTCAAACACTTCATCCATAAGGCAGGGTTTGGTCCCATGCATCAATAGTAACCATAATTTAAAAGTGACTCTCCTATAATTTTGTAAATTACATACCACTCCTGAGGTAGGAAATATATCACTAACACTTCCGCCAGCTTCCCACGCTACAGTTATATGACCATATGTTCCTTTTATGCGTTCAACATTCAAGGTTACTAGGTTATCTTGTTCCATTTCTTCTACTTGCTTATATAATGAATTCTGAAAAATACACAGGAATTCACAAGGGGTTATTTGAAATTACCTAAGCAGACTTATTTCATGCTGCTATGCATTTGCAAACTTCCCAGTACTAAGCAACATGATATAGTAAGCAAAAAACAAGAGTTAAAAGACAATAATAAAGGATGGCCACAATTTTATTTTAAAACATGCATGTTTGAATAAGTAAAAGACTAAGTCAAAGTAATGAAAATGTTAATTTTTATAGGATTATTTTTATTTTTGTCCTCCTGGTTCTACATTTTTCAAATTTTCTTCAATGAACATATATTATTTTTATACTCAAAAAGCATATATATTTTTAAAGCATGTACATACATAGCATGAAAAGCGCTTGTAGAAAGGAAAAGAAATGGAGTCAGGAGAACAGGCATCTTCTCCCCCTGTGTAAGCTCTGGCAATTCCTTTAGGTCTCTGGTCTTATTTGGCCCACATGGTCTCCAAGGTCCCATCCAAATGCAATGATGTCATGAGAATCAGGGCGCTCTTTCTGCTCATTTACAAATGTCTCTAATCCTTAAGTTCACATCCTCTGAAATGTTTCTACAGGCTGTGCTGTTTCCATTGATGGTGTTTCATCCTTAGCTCATGGTCTTTACAACTATTTTTCCTGCCAGGAATATCCCTTATGTTAAAATTCCTTACTCTCTTCTTCTCACCTGCACTTCCCAGCTTCTTTCCTTTGTTCTAAACAGATTTCTGCCTCCGTGTGACTATAACACTCCTTGCCTAACATTTGCAACCTCTCTTGCCAGCCATTTAATGAACTTTTCCCCAAAATTAATACTCTAAAGAATCCCTTCTTACAATACTCCCAGTTTGTCCATCGGCAATAAAGCAAGATCACGGAATATAAAGTTTTAAAGAATCTTTCCAGTGAGGTTTTTCTTGACTTTTTACTATGGTAATCTGAAAAGAGACTCCCTCATTATTTTCTTAAAGCTTATGAAAGCTTCTATTTAGAATGCTAATTTGAGTAGATATCCAATCCTATAGCAATATTTCACACAGCATTTTAACACATTGTTACAGATGTTACATAGTAATAAAATCTTGCTCAAGGCAATCAAAGACTGCTACAGAAAATGCCTTGATTTTAAAATACACATATAATTTGGTCACAAAAGACAATGCCTTCTGAAAGAGAAGCTTTCTCTGGCTCCATGCCCTTTAACAAGGGTTAGTAAAATGAGGGTTCCATACAGCCAGAAAATATTCAAGAAAGTCTCATTATCTACTAAATCTCATCTTGGAACAAGATTATACAGACACAAAAGGCCTGTGCTGAGGAATTCCACTGATGGATTGAAGGAATCCAGGATATCGTCTATTGGCAAAGATTAAACTATGATGATTTCATGCCTCTAGAACAATTCTGGAGCAAGCTTCACAAAGAGAAATCTGTCATGCTTAAACAGTCGAGGAATAGAATGTGCTCTCCACCTGCAGCAAGATCAAGGTGAGAAGATGAAACCAAGCAGCAGAGCATTGTCGTTCTCGCCCCCCGAATCCCAGCTCCGCCCTGTCTATTTGTATGAGATCCTGCGAAGGCCATGGGAGCGGCCTATGGCTTCGTTCCCTGCATAATGACAGGCTCACACTAAGCACCTTCTGTGTGCCAGGTACTTTTCTGGGTGCAGGGATAAAGCTGTGAACAAAGCAGTATCCCAGCTCTCATCCTCTTGAATTTTAGTAAAAAAGAAACCAACAACAGACAAATTAGGTCATTATAAGTGGATAAAGAGTGGATGAAGAGTCTCCGCTCTTTCTTCAGCAGAGACCTGAAGAAAGCGAGGAGGCAGTCACATGAAGACCTGGTGGGACAGAGGTCGTCTTCTTTCTTTCTAACCCTTCCTTCCCACCCCCGCCCCATCCCCGCCAGCTCATGTCTTAGAGCTGCCCTGTCCTACACAGCAGCCGCTGGCTACATGTGGCTATTGAGCCCTTGAAATGTGACTAGTCTGTGAGGGTAAAATGTGCGCTGGATTTGAAGACAAAGTATGAAAAAAAAAGGACGTAAAATATTTCATCAATAATTTTATGTTGATTATATGTTGAAATGATATTTCAAATATATTGGGTTAAACAAAAGAAAATATCTTATGTAGCTGTTTCAGAGGGAGGTAATTTGCCTTTTAACTCCACAAATGGCCAGACTGGGTAACAGAATGATCCTACAACCCTTGCAAGCAATTGACACAGACATTAGCATGTCCAAAACTCCTCATATCTTATCCCTCAAACCTGTTCCTCCCACAGTCACCTATTTCTCAGTGAAAGGTAAATTCCTGCTTCCTGTAGCTGTCATTTATTGCTGGATTCTGCAATAGTCTCCTAACTGGTCTATTTCTGTCCTTGCCCACTTACAGTCTGGTCTCAATCCTATGGCCAGAGTGGTCCTTTTAAAATGTGAGTGAGATCATGTTGCTCTTCCACCCCAACCCTCCAAAAGTTTCCCATTTCCCTCAGAGACCAAATTCATTATGAGTTAAGGAGTTTGTGCAGGAAGGAGTGGACGTGGCAGGCCTGACAGCTATCCTTCAAAAGGCCTGCTCACAAGGTTGGCCCTTGGTAGGTGTCTGGGAACTTGGATTTCGGGAAGGTTCCCACCGTGACTAGAACCGATAAGTGCTCTCTGAGCCTGAACTGTTTGTACACACACTGCAGTTTACACCGAGCACCTGTTTTCCTTCTGGGCGTCTGGAATGTTGGTATGTGCCCAGCTGAGAGCACCTACATGATTGGTCTCCAATTAAGAGCCCGGGCACTGAGTCTGTAATGAGCTTCTCTGGTTGGCAACACTTCACACACGCTGTCACAACTCAGCTCGACGCTGGGGGAATTGTGTGCCCGTGTGACTCCACACGTGGAGAACTCTTGGAAACTGGCACGTTGTTCCCTCTGGACTTCTCCCCGTGAGCCTTTCCCTTAGCTGATTTTCCCTTGTACCCTTTCACTGTAATAAATCACTGCCACGAGTATGGCTAAACACTGAGTCCTTCGAGTCTCCCAGAAAGTCATCAGACTTGTGGGTGCTGCTGGGGATCCCCAACACAGGGCCCTGGCCCTTCAACTCCTGGGCCTTATCCCTCTCTAGTGTGCTGACCTCAGCCACCGTGGCCTCCTTGCTGCTCCAGATGAGCAAGGCCTCTCACTTCAGGGCCTCTGCCCTTACTGAGGGTTCCCCCTGTCTTACATGTTCTTCCCCCAGATATGCATACACCTCACTCCTTCATCTCCTCTGGCATTTGTCCTCATGTCATTTCCTCAGTGCAGCCCCCCTGATATCCTATTTTCAATTTCCTCGCACACAACCTCCACCCCCTCCCTCACACTCTCCACTGCCTTCCCTGCCTAATGTTTCTCCATGGCACTTATTACCATCAGGTACAGTACAGATGTCTCTTATGTCTTTGTTTATTGCCTATCTCTCTTTGCCCTCTCTACAATTTAAGGACCACGAGCTTGGAGATTTTTACTGTTTTATTTTCTGACATATCTCTAGCATCTGAAACAGTATCTGGTACATATCAGGTGTTCGTTAAACGTCTGCTACATGAATAAATGAATGAAGGAACAAGTGGGTTTGTTAGCCACTTCAGGCCAATGAGACTTAAGAAGAGTTTCCTAGATGCTTTTGGGAAATTTCTTTCTTACTCCAAGAGACACATAAAGCATCTATCTCTCCCCACCTGGATATCAACAAGGAAGCAGTAGTCCTAACAACAACATTAGCTTTCAAACTACCAAATGAAGAATCAGCTTTGTGTTGGTAAAGTGGAGAGATGGAAAGAATGTGACCATGGTGACATGAAAGAGATTCAACCAACCCCCAAAGCCCACCTTCTCTGTGGACATGCTCTTGGTGTTTAAGCCAGTTTGAGTTGAGTTTTCTTTACTTGCAAAATATTTCAGAAAAAGTTACATGATAGCTGCAACTACGAACTCTAGCTAAGAAATCAAGATATACTTTTCAAACAGTACTAAATGATGCAATATAAATGGGTGTCCTTTTGCTCACTGGTAAAGGAATACAAAGTCTGGGCATGAAAATCAACCTGGGAAGGTTTGCATAGTCTCTTTCCTCAGGAGAAAGCATCTCCGTGTGTACAACGCATGTACAGTTATAAACATCTCTCTCTCGCTCAATACACAGAAATAACAAAGGCTAAATAGGACGGTAATATATTTGCAGGTGATGTGTATGACAAGACACAGTGTATGGTGTATTTGGAATCTGCTTCATCATTATCCCCTGGAAACAGGGCTAATAACAGAGCCAAACTCCTAGACCAAGGCCAACTGGTAACGTCTCAAATTCAATCTTACAAAAAGAATCAATACAAAAAAAAGTTTAGAACAAGTTGACCCAGAGGGTCCAGTGTATAACACTATAAATTGCAAGACATCAGTAGAATTCACCTTAGAAGACAGAGTTGGGGGAAAAGCAGGGAAAGAAAAGGGAGAGAAGCTTAAGATACTCATATTATGACTCACAACTGAGTACTGATAACAGCTAGCATATAAAGCATTTTGACTTCTAAATGTGGGATCTTTACCTGAGCAAATCCAACGACTCCATAGGCATCATCATTAGACAGAATAGTAATTTTTACATAACCGTTAATACCAATCTCTGCTCCTCCTTTGGGATTTTTAAGCTGAACTCTGAAGGATTCTTCTTCTTCTGGAACTGTATCATCAAGGATATTTACCGCTATTACAGCTTCTGTGTCACCTGGTTCAAACACCAGTTCACCTGAACTAGCATAAGAAGTATATAAAATAAGTCAACTACAATAAATTTCAGACATATACATAGTAGATTACTCATAAAACTCTCATCACATTAATTAACAATAAAAGTTTAGAAAAATCACATTTCATAAATAAAATTTTAACCCAAAATGTTCATATAATACTGATTAACTTGGTAGATAAATATTAGAAATATAGATAATAACCAAATTTCTGGCTTATAAATAGCTCTTATAGTTTGTATATTTTTCAGTCACTAAATAAAGACTTAGAAATTAGGTGCCATATAACATTATGGTGAGCATGAAGACATTCAGCATAAAATGTTGAACCTACCTAGGAACAAAGTCAGACTGGCTGGAGATGTAGGCCAGCTCATATATGTGTGAGTGGGTGGACTCCGCTAGAGCAATTAAATTCTTGCCTGAATTAAGGGACTTCACTGTAACAGAAGCTGCATCACGAGCAGAAGGTGCTTCCAGAATAAAAGAGAATTGATTCAGCTCTGAATTCCAGCAGTAAAGAGCAGACACAGCTTGGCCAATAAGAAGGATATGGACTGCAGGAAGGAAAGACAAGGCAAATCGAGTGAAATGTAAACTGTCACCTCACATGCTCCCGACATGGGCACCACAGCAAAACCTCTCCCACTCAGAGAGCTCCATTTTGATTTCTGAAGTAACTAAATCTGATCCTATTTCTGAAATAACGGAATATAAATAATAAGTTTTAAACGCTGTGGAATGATCAAGCCAGCCTGACAACGTACCCACAATCCAGTTTATCAAAAAGAAATCACTGGATGGTAACACCCAAAAAGATTTTGGACTCTTTTATATTCATGTCAATATTTATGTATTAGATAGCATGGTAGAATATCTTTAAAAGTGAAAAATACCCATGATCCCACCACGAAATGTTTCATTTTTATATTTCCTTTCGAGTCACCATCCATATGAACTCATAATTGACATAGTTATAAACAGTACACATACAAAAAAGTTCTTAATTAAAAAGATTAATGCTACATCTACAGTGTATATAGTGTATATATATAAGCATATAAAATTATACAGTTTTATATGTTGCTACATAGCACTCAAATATATGATTTTAATTCATAGATAATAGTCTATAGGGTTGATACTTAAAATATTCAATAATTTCCCCACATTGGATGTTTATTGTTTTTATTTGATTTTTCAATATTAATTTGAGACAGAGTTCTTCATTTTAATATTTTCACTTGTTAAATTCTTAAAGGTGATCAATTAGGCCAAAGGATATTAACAACTGTATGATCTTGGAGTACACTTTGTCCATGCTTTCTGAAATGTTATTAGGAAAGCATGCTCGTAATAGTTCAAAGCAACGGCACATATTTGTATCTACAGGAAATAGGAGGGCCTACTACATCATATACACCAGCAAGCAACCTTCAAACTGGAGAGAAAAAGGAGAAACCATAGAGAAACATGCACAAATTCTAATTCTTGGAGAAACATCTTGGAATATAAAAATATCAAATAAGATGGACTGGATATTAAAATAGCACATAGAACCAGAAACCATGAGTCTCTTCTAAAATCTTAGCCCAAAGGTTACAATGGGAAATCCCTTATCCTTACTATTACATATCAAGAACTACCAATCATGCTCATTTATAGTAACTAAAATACTGTTGCAGTTTAGTAAATGTTGCATAAAAGGTAAAGATCAAGAAAAGTGCTGTTATTAATAAACTTGCATTTTTAAAATGATCATGTGTTTTTCATAAAGCCATGTAAAACTGGAGACACTCAGCACAGAGCAAGCTCCTCAGAGAGATCTCAACATTTCCCAAGTTTAACTGATTCTACAGTCTCCACCAAAAGCATAAACTAAAGTGTTCTGAACATCCCTGACTGTGTGTTTAACCCTCGGAGACATACCCTCTTCATTCCTTGCACTCTGATTAGTATGACAAGGCAGCAGATAGATAATCAGACATTCAGACTAGGAAATGCAGGACGGGGTCTCCAATCTGCATATACTTAGGCAGAGAGTGTTTTCTCAGAAAAGAGACATTTGCACCGATCAAGACCATGAAATTGGGCCAGGGAATTTAGAAGGGGAAAAAAAAAAACCCTAAATCTCTTCTCTGGGGAACAGGATTTTAACTAGTCTTGATTATAGAATTCTCTTCCATTTAGCAAAACTATGAAAAAAAAAGTATCCCAAAGGAAGGCAACTGGACAAGATTATTTAAGGAGTGCACATAAAGAGAAGTTCCAGGCCTCAGCGCTAGAGCAAGCATTCCTAACATTTAGAGATCTGAGGATATAAGAAGAAACCAGTAAGAGGCAGAACTGCCATGGAGGGCTGCCTGAAAGCAGTGTCCTCAGGAGACAGCTGAGTTTCACAGGAAGGACATGAAGGAAAGAATCTGAGAAAAGTTTGGGACACAGTGTATCTGTTCCACAGGAAATTATGGAAAGCTTTGGGGAGTTGGAGGAGGTGAGAGTTGAGCATCTGATCTGGGAATTAGGGCTCACAGTCTAGAGCACACATAGACCATACGGGGGCGAGAGTCTCTTTATCTTCATGGAATCCAGGCTTCTTATGGTGACTAAACAGGGATGAATAGAGTGATGAGTTTAATCCAAATGATTTCCAAAGGTGCTGATTTCCAAAGGCGACAGTTTTGGTGAAGCTGAGAGGTGTCTAAGGACCAGGAAGGGTGGGATAAGTGTCTTTCTAGCAGCACACAGAGCTTTGAGCATTAAATGAGATAAAGTAAGGGGCTGGAACAGGACCTGGGATATAAGAAACATTGAGCAAGGGTTAACTATAGATTTTTGTAGTTTTTGACTCCTTTGTCCATATATTCTCCTCCACTTGCCTTTCAAAAAGTGGAATTCAGCAAAACTTGCTTGGAAGCCCCCATCCCTCACACCACAAAATCTTTTTTCAGACAATTTCATCTCTGCCTGTAGTAAAACGACCCTCCACGTACACCTGCAGTCCAGGACTCTCTTCTAAGTTCCCACCAGTAGCACTGACTCAACCTCTGCACATGCATGACTCAAAGGCATCTCAAATTATCCCAACCAAATTGATTATCTCTTTCTCAAAGGCTGGTCTTCCTTCCAGTGATCATCATAATAGTTATGGGACTATCATCTATCTATTAATTGAAGAAATTAGGGCCCAACCTTAACATTCTCTGTCTCACCTACTCTCATATGTAATCCATCATCAACTGCAGATTTTACCTGTGAGACATCTTTTAAATTAATCTACTTCTCTACTTCTCTGATTTTCCACCTGCATCATCTACCACTTTCCAAGCTCCATCATCCAACATTTCTAGTCTGAAGTGTCACATGAGCCCCCAGCTTGTCTTCAGACATCTTCTCCTACCAGCGTCTAAGCATTTTTCCCCATGGCAGCCAAAGCTCCCTTTTACACACATACACACACACACACACACACGAGTCTGTCTGTCTCTCTCTCTCTCTCTCTCCTTGCCCCCTCTCTTTCTCCATTTCCTCATCACCTTCTCATAAAAGGCATCCCAATACTTTTAGGACAAAGACAATAATCCTTTAGGCCCCTATCTTATAACATCCTCAGTTATACCCTGTACCACTCCTCCTTCACTGCCACACTGGCCTCTTCCTGGTCCTTCCTTAAAAGCACACGCTCACTGCCACCATCTGACCTCTTTGCACATGCTATTGTTCCCTTTGCCTAGAGCCCCCTGACACCGTACTCAACTCTTTGCCTTATTAACTCCTACTCATGTTGTAGTTCACAATTAAATGATTCTTCCTTAAGGAACCTTTCTGGGCATCCCTTAGACCAGGTCAAGTCCTCTCCATTTTGTTATGAGAGTACTTTATTCCATTCTTCCATATGAGTCATCTGTTTATAGCTAGCAATTTATTTGTGTGATTTTATATAACGTCTTTCTTTCCTATCATGTTAAACTTCTTCAGGGCAGGGACTATACCTTATTTTGCTTACCCTTGTTTCCTCAGGGTCTACCACAGTACTTGGCACATAACTGGCACTAAAAAATATCTACTAAGTAATAAAAGAGAGAGGGGAGAAAGGAAAGATGGTGTATATGTCCTTACAGTCTTTGTCATATTCATTCTTCCTCCTCCATTTAAGGAATTCAGTCACTCCCCAATAATCTCTGTCAAGTCATTAACCAGAATAAATATGCAATCCTTACAGTCATGGCTCCAATCTAATACTTTTAATAAAATATTTGACACATTCAAAATAAGAAAGTCCTTGAATATTATTTAATGCATAATTTCAGCTTTCAGGGGATCTATAATAAGACATTCTAAATAATTACCTATAATCTTTTCATACTTCTACATCCTCAAGTCACAGAAACAAAAGAAATAAAGGAGACCTCACAATGGGTCCTTTACCAAGCCTCTGGCAGAATTTTTCACAAGTTCTTTTAGAAAGTGTACCTATTCTATTTTTAAAAAGTCTTTAGAAGGAATTCTATAACTTCAATTAATGGCCCATTCAGGCAGCACTCATCATCCTTAAAAACATTCATTAGGCAACTGTTTTGAATTATAATAAGTGACTCAAGTAGATAGTCCACTTGAAAACTTGAAGTATAAGAGAAGCAAAAATGATAAAGTCACAAAATTAAAGGACAAGTAGACAAAAATGAAACAAATTCATGATGAAAGACACAATTTATTCAGAAAGTCAACTGTTGAGGGAATGATAGGAAAGTCACGGAGTTGTATATTATAGGACAACATCACAGATGTATGGCCTGTCAGAGTGCTGATATGTAAAGAGAGGTCATTTAAGAAGGGGATTAGCAGAACCGAGTCAGACACAGGACTGACAGCAGAGTGAAACTAGCGTGGAGGCCAGAAAATGATGTGACAGTCCAGAATGTGGGGAGAGCGTGGTATGGACATCTGGGAGGACGTGATATGGATGCAGGGCTGAGGATGGGGAGTAGGACACGTGGAAATAAAGTACAGTGAGATAATCTCTAAAAAATGAGAGGTAAATAACTTCTGATTCCTGTCAACAGTTGAGGTGACTGAAGGTGACAGTGCCTGATAGAGAAAGCAGCAGTGTGGAACCTAAGAGGAAAACTGCAAGAATAGATTCCTGTATTTGTACTAAATCTTCTACTCTCCTCCATCGTTTACTTTGTAGATTTTGACTTTCATGAGTTCAACTACTCCCACAAGTCGATGTCACCAAAGTCTAAACCTCTAACTGATTTCCTCCTGATTTCAGTTCCATATCTCTAACCACCTGCAGGGGCTGCTACATCAGCTCTTGCCTGGGCAGCTGCAAACTACTGCTTCCAGCATATTCTATACACCAAAGCTAGGAGGAGTGGCAAAACATGCCTTCGATCATCACTTGCGTTTGAAATGTCTTCAAGTATTTCCCTACCTCAATAATGCTCAGAGTGTAGTCCAGCAGCCACAAGGAGTCCTTGAGACCCTTTGAGAGAGTTTGTGAGGTCAAAACTATCTTCATAATAATCCTCAGATGTTGTTTGTCTATTTCACTCTCATTCTTTCCTGAGTACACAGTGGGACTTTCCAGGGGCCATATGACTGACATTACTGCCACAGGCTGAATACAGATGCAGACACGAGAATCTAGCCATCCTCTATTAAACCATACATTAAAGAGATTTACAAAAACAAAAAGGCAATGCTACTCTTCTTACACAGGTTTTGTTTTGGAAAATATAGTTTTTTAAAAATAAAACATATCTTATTCATGTTCACATGTAATGAGTTTATTGCTACCATTTTTTAATGAATTAATAAATATCTTTAAAATTTCTCAGTTTTAATTTCTAATGCAATAAATATCAATAAATATGATCCACACAAACAAAAGCTCTTTGAGATCATCAAATTCTTAGGAGAGTGAAAGTTTCTAAGACCAAAATGTTTGGGAACCACCGGACTATCTGAAGCACAGATCAAACCCTGGGCCTGACCTTCCAGACCTTCCTGTATAGACTCTAGTGTGTGTTTCCAACCTGTGTACCACCGCTGCATGCTGAGTCAAATCCTGTGCCTCCACCACTCTCATCTGTTCTCTGTGCCTTCAGTGCCACAGACACTCTGCCCTCTCCTTTGCTCATCCCCTTACCCCTACTCACAATATTTCCTACCAACCTGGCCAAGCGTAGCTCAAGCTCCCCCTTAGACCCTTAACCACTCCAATCCCAACACTCACAGAGCAAATGGGATGCAGACTGTACCTTGAATGATCGTCTTAATAGTTTTCTTGCTTCTCTAAGCAGACATTAAACCTTCGAGAGTGAGGAATTCTTCATAACTTTAAACAACGACTTATACACAATATCTAATTAATAAATGATGCTGTTTAATTCATACAGAATTGTTATGTCTCAATTTAAAAGTGAAACTTTGACTCATCCAGAATCGCCTGCTGAGCCACTCAGGCTTGGCTTCCAAGTTCCTCTGAGAACCTCGACAGGAGACAGGCTGACTCACTGAGCGCACCCCCGGCACTGTTCACACCTCCTCCGGGAGGCAGCCCCACAGGCTCACCACGCCAACTCCCTTCGGCTTCGTCACCTTATTGCCACTGGCCCACTCAAGTGATTCTTTACCAACCCTGAAATAATCCTACAGCCTCCAGACAGCACTGACCCTTTAGGTTTTCACTAACAGACTCTGTTCCTGAAACCACTGTGATTAAAAATATTGTTCTGTTTCTACATGTGGATTAAAGTATAGAGGACTAAGAAAGGATTTCAGACTGTGGAAGGTGGTTGGGAGAGGAGACGGGGACAGCAGAGTTCTCACAATCATTTTCTGACTTTCGTTTTTAATTCTTCAATGCAGATACTTGCTATCCCCTTATAAATACTTTCACATTTAAAAAAATACATATGTAATGTCGCTCTTCATTTTTCGCTAGACAAAAGAAATTTATCTTTCTTTATTCCTCCCAGTATTTTCCCCCATATTTCAGTCATTCTGATTTATCTCAAACACAATGGTCATTTTAAAAGTATCAGTCCTTTAAAATTCTAGGATTTCTGGAAATATTATAGTAAAAATCTTTTATTACATCCTTATTAAAATACCCAGTGTCTGGCAATGTGACACCACCTCTAATTCACTAAGATTATAATCATCCTAGCTTTCCATGCTGCCTTTAGGATTAGTTAGCAGTTTACAAGCCCTTACCTATTCCTGAGGCTGGTGTGAAGGAGTAGATCCTATTAATAGCAGCAAAATCCAGGGATTGAAAATATCTGAAAGAAGACTGTCCTGTCTCCCAGATGAAAATATCAATTGAATTCTGATCTCCTACAATAATGGAATAAAAGTCAAATCTAAGGGCAAAAGTTACAGAAAAAAATCATGAAATTACACATTAAAACTATAATAAAAACATTAAATTTAACTTAAAAAATTTAGTCGGACATTCCTTAGAATTCTTTTAGTTAAACAAAATATGAGAGTAGGAAACTCTTCAAGTCTTTCTGGATTTACCATATGAAGTGTATACATGGTCAGCCACTGTGATCTGATATTAAAGAAAAATAGTGACAAATGTTTTATTTTTTAGGCATGTTGAAATTTTATCTATGAAAGTTCCACTAAGCAGAAGAGAATATTCATGTGCAGAGAATATTTTGAAACAGTCTTATCAAAAGTTGCTAAGCACTATTTATCACTACTATAAATTATCTATCCACAGCACCCAAGTACAGTCATATAAAAAACTACCTGTTTGCGCTTTGGGTATAAGATCTTCATAATCTTTTCATAGATCTTTCCACTTTACCCACCCATCCCCAATTTTATTTTAACATAACTTTAAAGTAGTGGTTCAGAGAACTTAAGATTATAGACATAACAATTAAAATGTTTTGTTCCCCAAAATCCATCTATAGCTGACAGTCAGTACTTATCCATGAAGAAACATTCTACAGATTAGCTAAAAAAATTATTACAAGAGCATTTTCATACATAACATACCACACAAACGATAGACAATTTTGATAATAACTATGTATGCATTAAAAACACTATATCTTCTCACCTAGAAAGACAGGTTTGGCAAAAATTAAGTAAATATCATCCCCTGAAGTCAAGGCCTCGACCTGTGTTGTCCCACTGATTGGCACTTCTTGAAAGTTAATAAACTCATTGCCAGACCATCTAAGTAAAAGGGCATTTGGCCCGGCCTTCGCCTGGGAGATGGCTAAGAACACAGAGCCTGCTCTGGTGAATAAGGCCATGCTCAGCACTCCTCGGACAGGGAGCGTCTGACGCAACAGGAAGCTTGCTCCATCCCATCTGAAGACCTGCAGGGAATGTTCAAATACGAAACACTTCATGACGAGGAATTTAACACGTGTGAGAGTTCAACCAATAATATGTTTACTGGACCCTTTTATTCAGTTAAGAGGATACTTTCATCAATGAGAGACTGTCAAAACTGATGCTCTCTCCTTCTTTTTATCTGTGTGTGTGTGTGTGTGTGTGCATGAGCATACACATGTGGAATGAGTGGAAGAGAAGTTATTTAAAAATAAATTAGTTTCAAACATACATCAGGGCGCAGGCTGGTGACAGCAAGAGAAGGGGAAAGCCAAAAATAGGAGAGAATTAATTTAAATATGAGAAACTTAGCCCTGGATAAGAAACTTTCTAATGCTGTAATATCATTACCCACTGCTCAAGCAAGAGAATACAAAAAGAAATAGCTAAACCTTTTAGTCCTGAAGGTGGCAATGCATACAAGGTTTCAAGGTGAGTGTAAATATTCTAAGTATAATTGGCAATCATTGAACAATTTTAAAATGAAAAGTAATGTGAATCAACTAATATTTTTTAAATATTACTCTGGCTACTCGATGGAGAATGGATTAGAGGAGCTCAGAGAAGTTCGGAGACCAGCCAGGAGGTCACTTGAATAGTGTGGGTGAGAAATAATGGGAATCTGGATTAGGGAAGGAGAAATAGAGATGGAAAGATATGTCTATACTCAAAATATTACTGTGAGATATAATCAAAAATACTTAAAAATAAAGTAGATGCAAATTAATAAAAAAGAGTAATCAAGAAAGATATATCCCAGCATTCTATCTCGAGCACTTGCATTTATGGGGTTGCTATTTCCTGAGATGAAAGCAGGCATTGAAACAAGTTTCATAGAGAAAATCAAAGTTTAGTTCGGGATATATTAAATCTTAGATACCTCAAATATACTTAAGCGGAGTTGCCTACAGGCAGTTAGATACGTAAGTCTGGAATACAAAGGAGAGGTTACTGATAAATATGGAAGACATTAGCCTACAGCTGATATTTAAAGCCACACAACTGACAAAAGTGCCCAGAATGAGTGAAGAGAAAGAAAAAAGGAATTTGAACTGAAACAGAACCTGAAAAACTCCAAGACATCTAAATTCAGAAAAGGGAGGAGGAACCCTGTGGAGACTGAGAAGGATGACACCAAGAGATGGAAGGAAAATCTGGGCTGTATCTTTATTTCTCTTGGAAATCAAGAGAAGAGATGGTTTAAATTTGAGGATGAGGTGACTGTCACATGCTGATGGGAAGTAATGTAAGACAACGATAGAAAAACATCCACAGGATTTGCAACCCAGTTGTCACCAGTGACCATGAGGAAGTAAAGACAAAGCAAATAGATAATTCTTTCAAGGTGTCCTACTATAAAGGGAGAAAAGAAATGAAATAGAAAGTAGAAGCAGATGAGATCGGGGAGGAATTTCTTTTGCAACTTAGAGATCCTGCATCTATGCTGATTGTAATAATCTGATAGAGAGAGAGAGATGCCAGTGATGCCAGGAAAAGGAGGCAAAAATAAACCTTCCGAAGGCAAGAGGGGCACCTCTGTAGGAGCCTGGCTTTTACCGAAGCAGCACCTCCTCCACTGTAACAGGAGGAAGGCATAAGACTGGGTTTCAAGAAGGCTTCTAAAGTTGGTGTTGGGAAGGTGAGTATTCTCCCCTTTCTGGTAGCTTTCATTTCAACAAGGTCACGAGCTGCAAGTGAGAAGATGAGAAGCATGTACGGGAGTCTGAGGAGTGAGAAATCTTCTCAAATAAGCATTATTAGGATTATGAGATGTAGTTTACAAGAGACATCTGGATTTCTGGGGTGGTGATGAGTGCCCGTTTGGCAATGTTAATCAAGAGGTTTTCACAATACCATCCGCACAGCTGTTTGATTTTTCTCGATAATGTTCTCCAACTCAATTAAATTCTAATTAAATGTTCACGCTTATTGTCTTGAAGACAATATAACATTCATAACTCTATTGTTTAATCATTAACATTGACTAATCAATATGTGTATTCCACTTTACCACAAATTATTGTTCTTTTACTCCAAACCCACAGACTACATCTTTGATGGATTTCACACATAGTATTAAAAAGAATCAAACCTGAGTTAATTCAGAATCATCTCTTTGACTTGCAACAATTAAATAATCTTGACTGTCTGAAGTAAAATACCTTACTTGAGAACTTTCTGAAATAACGATTGTTTGTACCTGCAAGGAAGACAGAACCGTGGGAATAAAAAATTTAAAGGAGAATTTAACTAAAAAAGGCTCTGAATACAGTAATACAGTAATAGTCTGAATAGTCTCAGAATAGTCTCAGTATATGACGTTCCAAACTGGAAAAATCATTCTGATCCCTAGGTAAGCATATCCAGGTACTATTGCAAGAAAGACAAAAATATCCCAGGATTAAGACACATTGCTAAAATGCATATCAACGTGCAAAAAGTCCTTGTTCATGTTAACATAGAACATACATTATCTTCCATTTAGATCAATGTGATTTTTCTTTTAAATAAAGCAATCTACAAAAAAAGTGAATTTTTTTTTTTACCAGGAATAATTTGGATCCAGATGTGAATGTATACACACTGTTAACAGAAGGCTTGTCTTCATTTCTTTCTTCATGAGTAATCACAAAGAAGGGGGAAGGACCGATATTAAAGGCCTCACAAGTTTTAGGATTTTCTATATTTAAATCCTAGGAAATAAAGAATAAGAATAATAGTAATTCATGAGATACCCCAAGTTTACACGTACATTTTATTGTGTGCACTGTAAAATAAGTGATGTTTACCTCAAGTGGAACAAAAATTCCTTGCCATCGGTAAACAGTAGAAGATAATTTTCTTAACATTACACCATATAGTGAATCTTCCAAAGTAAAGAAACACCACCCAGAAGCCGATGCATTCAAAAAACTTTGAAACTTAGAAAACATAACATCCATTCCCCCTGAAAAACATAAATCGTGATTTACTAGCATATAATATCCTCCAAACATTATCTATTCTAAGTTTATTGTTTAAACAGTGAGACTAGTGAGTTTGTTACAGGAAATCAAGATCCTTCCATGGGGGGTGGGGGGTGAGAGAGAGAGAGAGAGAGAGTGTGTGTGTGTGTGTGTGTGTGTGTGTGTGTAAGACAGAGGAAGAGATAAGCTAGAGAACTTCAAAACAATATCTAAAAATATCAACTAAAAAAGACAAAAAAAATTGTTAATACTCTGCTCTAAACCCACATAGACTTTTCCAAAGGGTATTTATAAATAAATGCTAAATGGTTTTTTTATGGGAAATATGCTCAGCATGATTTTTATCAACTTCCATAAAGATGAAAATATAACTGAAAAATTTTAAAATAAAAATCTTTCATAGAAACATGCTAAACGTTACATTTTAAAAACTTACACTACTGATTTGAAACTACGCTCATCCAGTGATTTCTCACTTTATGCTATATATTTTAAGAATGCCAAAGCAGACTCTCCTACTTCAAACGGCTAATCTTTGTCAACCTGCTACAACAGGTGCATGTTCTAAAATTCTGTACTACTACCGAACAAAGACAAAATCAAAAATCCCTATTGAATGAAGAATAACTTTTAAAAACCTCCTCCGTTCTATTATCACGACAGTTTCCCAAAGAAAGGATGTTGTTTTTAATCTTTAGCTAAAGGTGTGAATATGATGCAGCAAGAACAAATGTCAAGGTTGAAATCTAGGCTCCTTGCAAATTATTGGTCATTTTAAGATTACCAGTTCAAGAAGTCATAATGTCAATGCCTTATATGTACTGTCCACTAGTGATTTCCTTTCCTAGAAATTCAATATTTTAAATTCCTATTTTGCCACCTCTTAAAGGTACACCACAGCATTTGCTTTAAGAGTCTGAAGGTTTTGCATTAAGAATCTGACCATATGGCCAAACTCCTCCCTGCCAGAATTCAGGAATATGGTGAATAAAGAACAAACAATGGCTGCTGACGTTTAAGAATCTCCAACATACACTCTCACAAGTACTTCCAAACAACACATGCAGAGCACAAACAATAATGAGATAGCTCTGAATCAGAAACCACAATCTTTCTTTTTTGGATCCCACCTCGTCCTGCCTTCTAGGCAACTGTACCACTATTGATTATCCCCATTCCCTTCTAAATATTCAATCTTTCTCTACATACTAGGCCTTTTCCATCAGCTTTTAAACATGCTTCAGTCTCTCCAAAATAAACAAAACACCCTGAATCCCACACCACATCACTACCTTTGCCAGGTCCCCGCTTCTCAGTCAAACCTCTTGAACTGGTTGCACAGATTTGAGGTCTCCTTTCCTTCACCTCCGTTCAAAATGTTATTCAGTTACCATTCCTCTATACAAAGAGCTCTTGCTATTTTATGTCTTCTATACTGCAGCCAGCCCTGGTGGTCTGGTGGTTAAGATTTGGCACTCTCATCACCATGGCGTGAGCTTGTTTCCCGGTCAGGGAACCACACCACCTGTCTGTTGGTCATCCTACTGTGGCAGCTGTGTATTACTGTGATGCTAAAAGCTATGCCACTGGTATTTCAAATACCAGCAGGGTCATCCATGGTGGATAGGTTTTAGCGTAGCTTCCAGACGAAGACAGGCTAGGAAGAAGGACCCAGCCACTCACTTCTGAAAAACTCAGCCATGAAAACCCTGTGAATAGCAGTAGAGCACTGTCTGATATGCACCAGAAAGTGAAAGGATGGTGCCAAAAGACCTGGCAGGGCTCCGCTCTGCTGTACACGGGGGTCACTAGGAGTCTGAATCAACTCAATGGCACTAACAACAAATATTGCTAACTACAATGGATATTTTTCTCAGTTCTGATCTTACTGCACTTCTCATCAGCAAATGACATAGTTTACCACTTGTTTCTTTTTAAAACATTCTTCTGCTGCTGTCTGGAATCTTGTATTCCCCTAGGTTTCTCCTCAGGTCTTCTAAGCCTCCCTTGCTATATCATTCTTCTCTCCCTAGCCATTCAATTTGAGCCTTCTCAGAGCTCAGACTGGGTCCTCTTCCTTTCTCTATTTACAATCTCTTTCCAGGTTTTTACATCAATTTCCAAGACTCAAGTACCATACGCATGCTAAAGATTCCCAAACTTCTCTCTCCAGCAGAGACCTTCCTTCCTTTCAGTCTAGAGAAACATCTTCTCAAAAGTAACTCAAATTCAAAATGTGTTAAATCACATATATTTTACTCCTCTCACCAAATAACACCTACTCCTCTTTCAGTACTCCCTTTTTCACTGAATGGCATGACCCTCCATCCAACTGCACAAGATAGAAACCTAGGAGTCATCTCTGGTACCCCCCTCATATCCAATCCATCACTTAGTTCAAGCCACCATCAACTGATGCCTTTTTGTTTTCTCCCTTCATATTCTCTTTTCTTCTGTGCCATTCCATTCTTACATGTCACAGACAATGATATCTTCAAAAGGCAAATGTGATCATACCACTCCATATACGTACATGGTAATCCTCCCCTGTGCCTAAAACACTCAGAGACTTGGCATAACCCTAGAATAAAGACTAACATGTAATATATTCTTCAAGTTCTTGAATGATCTGGTCTTATCTAGCTCTCCAAACTCAAGACTCTCCTTCTTTCTGAACCCAATGTCCACTCTTCAGTTCTTCACTTCTATGCTTCTTCTGCCTGTAGACTTCTGCCTCGATAGCTTCCCACTTTCTCCTCCATGTTCCTCCAACTCCAGTCTTTGCATAATCAATCCCTACTCATTATTCTATCTTAGTTCAACACTGATGCCCTGGGAAGCATTCTCTTATGTTCTCACAACACTTAGAACTTCGCCTTTAAAACATTTACTAGAGTTTAAACTACACATTGATTTTTTTACTTATCTGATTTATTTGTCTCCCAAATTCTAAGCTTCATGAATTCCCTACCATGCCTGGCACATGACAAGCACTCAATAAATATTTGTGGATGCAACAAAAGAGCTAGATATCTGTTCTCCATTTTTAACAGATCCATAAGATGCAATTCATGGGGGGAAAACATAAATCTTATACGTGCAATCTTTCTTATTATAGAATTTTGTTCTTATAAGAAACTAAACATACTCATGCCAAAGGCTGTTTCAGATATCGTTTCCCACTCCACACTCACAGCTAAATCAATGCCATTGGTACGGGACACATTTAAATACACAGTCCTGTTGGCTTCTTCAGTGTCTACACAGGTGCCTCTAAAAGAAACAAATTGATTGTGGAAAGCAGAAAAAGAACATAATTTCTACATATTAAATTTTTTATATATATATATGTATATATATATATATATATACACACATATCACATCACAGGCATATAGTTAATACTTCTAAATTTATATAAGCCAAGGTGAGATCCATCCACAAATTTCATACAGCAGGAAGACTAGACTCTAGAGCTCAAAAATACTCCTTTATGAAGATTAACAAAAGCACTATGATCATAAGAAAATACTGAAAGTCAGTAACTTCACACTACATATTCTAGAAAATAAAGCTTTGTCGTTCCTAAGGGTTTTTTGCTATATAAACTAAAAACATTTTATAGAGAAAAAAGGAATCACGAAATTCTTAGCATACTAATAAAACTAGATCTATTGGACTATTTCTAAGGTATAAGAAACCAAATATTTGTCAGCTTCTAGAGGGAATTTTAAAGCTACAATCATGTTAATACATGTCTGAAGAGCCATTCATTTGGTTTGAGCAGCTAAATATAATTTATATTATTTCTTGGTTTTTATTATTATTGAAAACACAAAACAGTGCAAGCCTTTACCTGAAAGTGTGAACTCTTAGAAAATAAGAATTCTAATAACCCCATTATGCAGGAGATGATTAGGTTTGCTCCCTGTTATGAGAGGCCATGTGGCCTCTCTGGATCTATCTGTTAGAGCTCATTTTAAAAGCCTCCTTTAAAATAGTCAGAGATCAATTTCCTTCTGCCTTTTCTTCACGTCAAAAGGTATTTCCTACCTAGATTCAGAAAGACAATTTCTTTATGAATAAACGATACCTATTTGCAACTGCAGAGATACTGAATAGCCCCAGAGGGGCCTGGTTTTGCAAAACTGTTATGAGGGTTTGAACACGCATCCCTAGTCTAGCACCTCCAGTCGGATTAAACAAAGTGCACACAAAATGCTCATCCATCTCTGGCTCCGTGTCCAATATGGCAGATATGTGCAGGGCCTGCAAAGAAACATGAAAGATGAAGTTACTAGAATACAGTGTTTTTGCAACACACATACAGAGAAATTTGCTAAGTATTTTTGATAACAAAATCATGTGTTTTGGAAAACACCACCATTTTTTCATTTTAATACTGATCCCCATAATGTAATAGTTATAACTGTTTCAAGTTACTACCTTCAAGATTCTTTTTTTAACTGAAGTATAGTTGGCCACTACTTTCAAGAGTCAATAACACTGTAATAACTTTGTATGGCATCAGATGGTTACTAGACTTTCACGGCAATCATCACGTAAAGTATATATATGTCAAACCACCATGTTGTACGCCTGAAACTAAAACAATACTGTATTGTCAACTATGCTTCAATAAAAAAAATTTTTTTTTTAATTTTCAACACTATGATATAGTACACTGAAGTGCCTAAAAATAAATATTTATGACATTTAAAAATAACATTGAGATTAAAAAATTAAATTTAGGTCCTCATTTTTGCTAACTCTATCCTGCCCCAGCTATACAATTGCATTCATCTCATTCTAGTCCAGGATTCACTGTTAAAAAGTAGTTATAGCCACAGCAGACACAAATTAGAAACAATCCACATGTTTATCAACAGGAGAATGCATAAAGAAACAGTCGTCTGTTCAGAGAAATGCTACTCAGCAATATAAAAAGAACCAAGTACTGATGTGTGTAACCTCACAGATCTCAAAAACTACGTTGGGCAGAAGAAGCCAGACACAAAAGAGTACATGTTATGATTCTATTTATACGAAGCTCAAGAATCAGCAAAACGAGTCTTCAGTGACGGAAAGCAGAGAGCAGTTTCCTCTGGGAAGGGCAAGGGGCAGGAAGGAAAGTTCTGAGAGATGGCAATGTTCAGTAGATTAATCTGAGTGGTGGTCACATGGATGTATACATATATTTAAAGTCATTGAGCCATACACTTAAGATTTTTGTATTTTACTGTTTATACCTCAAAATAAAAACGTGGGGAAAAAGGCAATTATTAGGGTGAAAGAAAAATCTATTTAATGCAATTTTCTCAAACATTTAATTTGCCTAATGAACAGAAAGGTCTTTAAACATGCTGTGAAAAAGCCTTTTAAGAAAATAATAATAATAAATATACAAAAAATTAAATAAATAAAATAAAATTTAAAACATTTTTTAAAAAGAAAAAACATGACTGCAAAACAATGGTAAATTCACAAAAAACTTCAAATTTGAATTCTTTTATATCTATACCAAGATGTAAGTGTCCTCGGACAAATCAAAGTTTCTAAATTTGCAAGAACATGAAAAAAATTGGCCATGCAAATGAATATGAATTCAAAAATGTGTTGAACTTTATACAAACACCATAAATAAAATTATTTAATTATTGGATGGACTGTTTTTAGATGAAATGGTTTTAAATATATTATTTTATCATTATTATACTTCATATAGTTGGCTTTAAAAAATGTCTTAAACTAATACAATTAGCTATTTTAAACCTAAACTGTGTTTTAAAAATAAAGTTTAGCAGCAGGCACAGAAAATTATTAATATAGAGAAAAAGAAGTTTCAGAAGGTAAACTTTTGCAAGTATAGATCACATTTATAATTAATCCCAAATCCAGCATTTTTCCTCCAATAAGCTATTCTTGTTCACATAGAATAGTTGCTTCTTAAAAAAGCAATATGAAGTAAGCAATTATAGTTTGTTTAACGAAAATGTGGCAAAAAGAAATGATTGGGTAGGGCTTAATGACTGCCAAGAATGGCTTAGAGTTTCTTTTAGTTTGAGGTTTATAGACAATATGAAGTGAAGTATGATATTTAAATATATTTAACATTTAAAACAGCAATATGTATATTTTCTTTATTCTTTGCACAGTGCTCTACCCTATTAACAGAGCAAATTTCTCTAGTTGCACTCTGTGCAGACTTTCTAGCCATATAGCACTTCCACACAGTAATCTAATCATATCTTGACCATCTCCTAAACTAGAAGTATTTTTTTTTCTTTCTAAGACCTAGAGTGCTCCTCTAAGAGAAAATTATTTTGTAAATATTAATCATTCATTCTCAGTAAAGGTTCCCACTGTACCTTGAAGCGAACACCTTCTTCTAAAACAATGTAGCCTTTGGAAGGTGTCAGATCTTTAGACTCCATTGAAGAATTCACTTCTGTCACAATGAACTGAACTGCCACAGTTCCGAACAGTCCTTGTGCAGGTTCCCGAACAATGTGCAATACCGCAACACTCTCCTGGACGTGGAGAGCTGTTGGTTCTCTTAGGAAGAAGTGCTCACTGTTGTTAAATGATAGAACTCCAGGGCCATCATCATTAGCAAGGATGGTAATTAAGGCTGTCAAAATGAAATAGTAAAGTAAGAAAACAGAATGGGTTATAAGTGTTGAGGAGTATGTGGCTATTTCATTGTAAACTAACTCATTTCTTCTCTAGATCATCTTAAAGACAAGAGAAATTTTAAAAAGCATTTAATAAAATTCCACATTCACTCAAGATGCAAAAATACTCAGTAATCATGGGATAAATGGCAGCTTCTTCAACTTGATGCAGTGATCGCTCTCAGAAGGCAACAGCAGACATCAAACTTAATGCTGAAACATTAGAAGCACTGCTACTAAAAACAGAAACGAGACAATGATGTCTGTCATCACTGCCACTATTCAGCACTGTCCTGGAGCTACCAGCCAGGGAACAGGGATAAAAGCAATGGAAAGAAAGAGTAGGAACTGTCGCTATTTCCTAGATAACACAATTGTCTTAGAAAACAAGAGAAAAAATTAACCATTATACGAGTTCAAAATATAAGCTGAGTAACCTTCAAAAATCAAGAGCTTTCGATTTTTACTATCACTAGTAATAATATTAATAATAGCAACTGAAACAACAACTAATACTATTAAGAACTTCCTGTTTAACCTATATTAACTCATTTAATTCTGACAACAACCCTCTGAAGCTGACTCTATTTTCATTCTCATTTTACAGAACTGATGGCTGAGGCACAGACAGGTAACTTGCAGAAGTGCACAAAGCTAGGAAGCTTCAGAACATGCATTCTTACAGACTAGATTATAATATTTCTATACATCAGCTATGACTATTTAAAAAAGTAACAGAAGAGGGACCTTATTCATAATACCAACAATACCTATGAATTAAAGTAAATATAAGATCTATATGAAAAAATTATAAAATGTTAATGCACGCTTGTGGCAGCTGCTATCAGTGCCTCACCCATACCCCCTGGGCCCACTCTCAAGACACCTTCAGCAGTTCTTTTTACCCAGTGGTCTCTCTCTACCTGAGGACAACATTAGCTCATGCAGGAGTCAAGCCAGAACTGCTGGGGACTTAACACCCAAGAGCAATCCTCAAACGATGAGTGATAACAATTGATGAATGATATGTCCCAGTTTCTTCCTTCTCAGTAGGACGGCCAAGAGCCTTGTTCAACTCAGTGTCTAGGAAGGAGTCCAGCAGCACTGAGCCACAGTTGCCCAAAGAGGTACCATCATTCACACATCTCCTGTCAACCTTCCTCTCTCTCTGTCCTTCTTCACTTCTCACTATGCCTCCAGAGATCACCTCCCAAACAAACTATTTCCACCCAAATCCTTGTCTCAGGGCTTGCATTTGAGGGAACAGAAATAAAAGCAATAATATAAAGAATATCTAAATTAATGGAGAGGCATATCATATTTCTAAATGGAAAAACAATGTTTAATTATGTTGATTCCATCCAAACTAATCTAAAATTTCAATGCAACCTCAATCTAAATACTTTTTATGGAACTCAATTTGTTGATTCTAAAGTTCATATGGAAGAGACCATTTGAAAGAATATGTGAGATGCTTTAGAGACAGAAAAATTAAAGGTATTTGGCCTAAAAAATAACAAAATGTACTTTAAAGCAAAGATAAATAAGACAGGATGTTATTAGCACATAAATAGGCAAACAAAATAGAATAGAGTCCAGGAAAAACAGAGGATAGATAGATACATAGATAAAAATAAATTTCACATTGAAAATCAATGGCTAATGGATGTCTCATTCTCTATATGACATTAGGATACCAATTATACATTTTAGAAGAAAAATGAAGTTGTATCCTTATTCCACATGACATCAATGAATAAATTCATTGTGTTAAATAATAAAATGTAAAGCAAACTATGAAAATATAGAATACTGTATAGCTTTTGAGCAGAAAAGATCTAAATAAATAGGATTTTAAGTGTATCAGAAAATATTTGATTTGATTTTTTAAAATTTTATAATAAAAGACACCATAATAAACTTAAAAGATAAATGACAGACTAGGAGACACTGTCTACAACATATTTAACAAGCAAAGAATTGACTTCAGAATACATGAATTATTCCTACAAACCAATAAAAACCACAAACCACAGAAAAGCACATAAGAGATATTTTAAAACCTATTCACACAAAGAAAAAGAAATAACTAGTGTCAAATTCACTAACGAACAGAGAAATAAAGAAAAAATGTACAATACAACTACATATTTTTCATTCATTAGAATTAATTTAAAAAAATGTTGAAGACCAAAGAAATTACTGGTGAGGATGTAGAGAAACAGCAATTTGACATACACATGTTGGACGTAGGTAGTATGGAAGGTTGACGTTCTTTCCACTCAACATCTGTTGTACTCAACAGATAATCTTAATTGCCAACATATACAAAGATTTATATACAAGAATATTTACTGAAACTTTATGAAAGTTTGGAGATCGTTTAAAGATCAAGTAACAGGGCATGGTTTAAAAATTTACTATCAAAGCACTTACTGTTCTGAGGAATTTTTTAACATTTAAAAAGAAAATTACAAGCATAACATAAACTTGACAAAGCCCAGTAACACATTCCTTCCTACTACTCATGGGGTTGGGCATGCAACCTACATAATTCCAATCAGAAGTATATCAGAACTTTTTAGGAATGCTTGATTTTGAATACTCTCTCTTTCCTAACACATGGAATGTAGAAGAGCAATGCTGACCACCGTCTTGTGACAATGGGTAACATTAGCTTTGGGATGAGGCCAATACTCCCAAAGGCAAGGAGAAGAGACAGAAAAGAACAGGATCTTTAGTCAGTTTATTCAAATTGGGTTTTCTGTTGTTTATATATAGAAGATTCTTAACCAACACATGTCCTTTTTCAACCCTTCACATACAACCCACCATGCTATACAACAAAATGCTTTCATCTTAAACACATATTCTCTGAATGTGAAACAACAGCCACAGCCTCAAGAGAAAAGGTTCTGAGGACTTAGAAATATCAATTTATTTTATTAATATGACAATAAAAGTAAAAACCAGTTCTCAGGTTACTCTAAATTCTCTCACGTTTTTCACTACAAATCAGACTTTTTCACATAATGGCCAATAACTTAGGAAACAAAGAGTAATTACATTAAGGGAATCCCAAAGAACACTCAGCCACTGGCTAAAACAGGATGTTGAAGAGTCAGTCAACAAGAGTCAACAAGTCTTCTAAATCCACCTGCCTTTTCTATCACCACAAGGGACCAAACTAAGTGACTTTTCAGAGCCCTTCCAATCCGAAATTTCTGTGTGTCCATGAGGGTTCTCCACGTGTGTCTTTTTTACCTTCTCTAAGCAGAGAGCATGATAACTAACAGGCAGTGAACCAGGATGACTATTAGTTCCAACAATGTCAAACTGTTCCAATCAAAGAATTACGACTCCCATAATCTGTCTGAGGTATCATTACACTTAAACTCTACATGAAAATACAACAGCAGTTAGATGACGCTAAAACAGCTACCTTGTCACTCCTCCTATTGCTAAACAGGAAACCAAAGAAGCATTCAAATTCCAAAGGAAAGACATTTAGAAATTAAATAAAACCTACAATAACTGCAGAAATGATTTAATATTATCTTTGCTAGTGAGCTTTTGTTTTTTAAATACACACACACAGGCTAGAAACACTGTTACACTGACACAGGAATTCCAAAACGCTTAATTTAAAATATTTTTCTTTCTAAGCACAGAAAACCATCAAGACTCTCTAATTCCTACATCTACCTCTAAACTGGGAAAACAGTACGGGGAGAGGGAGCCGTGTATAAGAAATTATCAATTACCTATTGTATGTCCCCCCAGCTCCAGTCCAGGAGAAGGATTTGTTAAAATCAACTGAAATGTTTCATCTCCTTCTGGAATGTCATCATCAAGAATCATGATGTCAACATTTTTATACCTTTCTCCATTAGCAAAATGAAGAATCTGGTCAAAAAAGGAAAAGTAGACAGTATTATATTTAAATACACTCTGAGTTTTTATAGTTTGGAAAGAAATACAATACAATTGTGAATGGTAAGTATAAGCTATTTTACAGGGATTTTTTTCCCTTGTTTTTTGCATCATCTCTTTTTATTTAAATTGACAATATTGAGTTAAAAAAGTAAAAGCTAATGGAGGAAGAGAAGAAAGTAAACATTTGGTTAAGGAATAAAAGGCATGAAGAGACAAAATAAAAAGTACCTTAAAACACTAAAGGAGTTTCAGTAAATTAAAACAAAGAAATAAAAGAGCTAAAATTTTCAAGATGCATAAGAAACATTCTGGGACGGTCAACTAATGATATAAATTCTTTAACATGATAACTTGTATCAGGATAATTTGTATTCTCCATGATCAAATATTGCAATAAGATAGCAAATGAATTAAACAGGGGATTTCAAACTTTTCAATAAAATAATGAACAAATGAAGTAAAATACAGAATAATCTTTAGAATAGCAGTGAAAAGTAAATTTACACATTTTACTAAAATAATGAAAGCAGCTATTCCACCATGTGGAAATCTTTAGTCCTAATTTACTGAGGAATATATAATAGTTTATTATTTTAAGAGTAATTGCTTTATACAGGACCTAAATCACTATAATTCTCAAGAAATTCACCATCGGGGTGAAGATGTAATCCGGCCCCAGCTGTGCTTCCAAATTCTGGGCATACACAAACAAGGACACGTGGCCAAGAGCCCCTTTGCTCCTCTGGGCTACCAATGTGAACCTTCCTTGGGTTTCATTTACTTCAAACCTATAATAAAGAGAATACATTCATTTTTCCTTGTAAGCTTTTATTCAGTAGATAGTAAAGAATCTAAAACTCAGAAAAGGGCTCTCATGCAGCCTTAGGCTTACCGGCTATGTTGCCACTTGATTACACCTCGAGCACCATCGTTGGCATCAATAATAATTTGTGCGGTCAAGCCCTCTGAATCTGAAAAAACAGAAACATTTTCTTAAATAAATATAAATGATTAGAAAGAAAAGTAGTTGATATAGAAGTTAAAGAGAGTTCCTTTGAGATCATGTAATTCCTAACATAGAGGTATTGTCAACATTATTCAAATAATGTTTAAGAAAATAAAGACATAAATACTTATAATATTTGAATAAGGAAACATTTTGTTAACAAGAACCACTGACTTACAGAAATTTAATCAACTGAGAACAGTATGAAATAAGCAACTGAGGTTACAATTTTGTCTCTATTATTTTAATCCATTTCAAGAGGAAAGGAAAACAGGGACAGTGGGAAGGAGCAGCAAGAGAAAGAAATTGGAAGATAGGCAGGGAAAGCTGCAAAGAAAAATACACGTGGTAAAAGAGACAGAGAGAAAGACAGGGATACAGACAAAAGTTGGGACAGATGGTAAAGATGGGGAAAGGTTTGGTGGAGAAAAGAGAGACTAAGATTGAAGTGAGCTTCTCTTATTCCTTTTTATTTTGTATTCTGCCTACCACATTCAGTATGTTACCAATATCCAGTATTCAGTCTTGAAATATTAACTGACCCTGTTACCGGATTTTTTTTTTTTTTTTTTTTTGCTTTTTAGTATTTTTGTCCTTTACCTTTTAAATTTCAGAGGCACTACCTTAATTCAGGATATTTATGACAGCTGCCTGGGTGGGGAAGGAGTAGGGAGCGGGTAACTGAACGCAGAGAACAACGGTGTAGAGGAAAGAACATAAAATCAGGATTTGTGCCCATCAGACTCAAGGCTACAAAGCAGAAGCCCAGCTCCGCCATTTCCTGGCTGTGTGACTTCGAGCATGTTACTTAGATTTTCTTAGCCACACTTTCTCATCCGTAAAATGGGAAGATACAAGGAATGAGGGTACTAACATACAAAGCATTTGAAACAGGGGCATTAGAGAGCAATCAACAAAAGTTGAACTATTCAAACTACCTCTAATACGAGTATGAAAGCAATAGGAAGCATTTTGTTCGTTTTCTTAATGTGAACAATAATTATCTTGTAGTAATTACTTGATGGTAGACAGCCTAGTCATTGAAGTTCTACTTTTTTACAAAAGAACTGAACTTTTCCAAATAAGAATATGTTAATTGTAAATGATCAGAAACGCAATAAAAATTAACTTTAAAAAAAAAGAATATGTTAAAAACCGATTGTTCCCTTTGGATATTTTCAAAGTTGTCATAGTGAGCCTCAGAAGTGAATGAGGAGCCCCTGTTCCTCAGGCCACTGCTCTTGGCTGTGCTTCTCCTCCTTGAACCCAGACTCACTTCCCCTCTGCCCAGAGCACCTTCTGCCAAGGGATGGGGTCTGGCTACCTCAGACCCACTCACCACTTCTGTGGGCTGTCGCACCTACAAGCTTCGGACAAAATTCCCAAGATTAAATGCCAAACCATAAACAGGAGTTTGTGTTTTAAAAACAGGAATACATCTTTTTAAAGTAATCTACACAAATTTGTACTGAGGTTCAAGTGTTACCTTTCAGTCTGTAATGAATTAACTGAGTCTTTTCTAAAGCATGAAAAGAAAGAGAGAAAAGGTCAAAAAGAAGCAGAAAACACAACAAACAAACAAATAAAAGCTCAGCTTAACCTAAAAGAAAATGAAATTATCTGACAGTTTGGAGATTTAATGAAAATAGCTAATTTAAATTTTGAAAGGAAAATGCCTTCTTAAGAACTAAACCTATTTTGAAGGTTACAAATTTAGTTATGAAATAGTTGTAAAATTTAAAAAGCATTACAAAATAATTCTTAAATGTCTTTACACTGTCCAATGTACAAAAGTGCAATATATGGTAGTCTCTAAAATTAAAATAAATCTAGGGCCAGCCCCATGGCCAAATGGTTAAGTTTGCGTGCTCCTCTTCAGCGGCCCAGGGTTTTGCCGGTTCAGATCCTAGGCACAGACATGGCACTGCTCATCAGGCCATGCTGAGGTGGCATCCCACATGCCACAACCAGAAGGACCCACAACTAATATATACACGTATGTACTGGGGGAATTTGGGGAGAAAAAGCAGAAAAAAAAAAAGATTGGCAACAGTTGTTAGCTCAGGTGCCAATCTTTAAATCTAAAAGCCTATATTTTCACACATAGCCGAGATTAACAGACATCACAATGATCACTTCTAATTAAAAAATGAAGTAACTTTACTTTGTATGAGTAAATAGAAACGAAGAAACACATCATACCTAGTCTAGGAGGAAATGAAGTGAAAGGCGCCATGATAAGCTCAACATAAGTTAAATTCACGAGGAAATACTCTTCTAGTTCTGGCACATCATCCTGCAAAAATTACATCCATTATATTCCCCATAATTATGCTCTTAAAGTAATTACCTCTCACAAGTCATTTTTAAAATTATCTTATAAATATATATGCTTAAATAGTAAACAGAAAATATAAAAATGCAAGCAAAAGGGTAGAAAAGATTTAAATCAGAAAAAATAAACGTCTTGGCAATGATTCTTTTGGATTTGACACCAAAAGCAAAAGCAACAAAAGCAAAAATAAACAATTAAGACTACACCAAACTTAAAAGCTTCTGCACAGCAAAGGAAACCATCAACGAAATGAAAACGCAACCTACCAAATGGGAGAAAAGATTTACAAATCAGGTATCTGACAAGGGGTTAATATCCAAAATATATAAAGAACTCACACAAGTCAACAGCAAAAAAAAACAATTAATACAATTAAAAATTGTGGAGAGGAAATGAATGGACATTTTTCCAAAGAAGATATACAAATGGCCAACAGGTACATGAAAAGGTGCTCAACATCACCAATCATCAGGGAGATGCAAATCAAAGCAACAATGAGATATCTCCTTACACGTGTTACAATGGCTATCACAAAAAAGACAAAAGATAACAAATGTTGGCAAGAATGTAGAGAAAAGGGAACCCTTGGGCACTGTTGGTGGAAAGGTAAATTGATTCAGCTACTATGCAAAACAATATGGAGATTCCTCAAAAAATTAAAAATAGAACTACCATATGATCCAGCAATCCCACACCTGGGTCTATGCCCCCCAAAAAATAAAAACAGGATATCAAAGAGACATCTGCACTCCCATGTTCATTGCAGCATTATTTCCAACAGACAAGACATGGAAAGTACCTGAGTGTCTGTGAACAAATGAATGGATGAAGAAGCTGTGGAGTGTGTGTGTGTGTGTGTGTGTGTGTGTGTGTAGTGAAATACTATTCAGCCATGAGAAAGAAGGAAATCTGCCATTTGTGAAGACATGGATAAGCTTGAGGGCTGAAACAAGCCAGACAGAAGAAGACAAATACTGAATGGTATCACTTATATGTTGAAGGTAAAAGGAAAAAGTCAAACTCATGGAAACAGAGAAGAGGAAACTGGTTGCTGGGGGCTGTGGGACGCCGGGAGGAATAGGGAGAGGGTGGTAAAAGCAAACAAACTTTCAGCTATAGGATGAATAAGCTCTGAGGATCTATAGTAAAACATGGTGACTGTAATTGTTAACACTGTATTGTATAATTGAAATTTGCTAGGAGAGTATAACTTAAATGTTCTCACAAAAAGACAAAAAGATAAATATGTGAGGTGATGGATATGTTAATTAACTAGCTGGGGGAATCCTTTCACACTGTATACATTTATCAAATCATTACAATATACACTTTAAATATCTTACAATTTTATTTACTTTTTCAGATTCTACATATAAGTTGTACCATGCAGTATTTGTTCATTATATCTCAATAAAGCTGAAATTTAAAGAAATAATAATGAAAGTATTAAACTTATACCTGGTTGTATGATAAGCTATTAGGCTGAACCACATGAAATCACTAACATTATATCATTTTTTACCTAGACTAATATAATATGCAAACCAATTATATAAATACATGAACCTAATATATTTTAAATATAATAGGAGCAAAAGATTTATAACTACCTTAATGTCCAATGATTAGAATGAATAATAGAATGATACCATGAAATAAATACAGGCTTCGCAGTCAAGGCGACCTAGTACCAAATTCCGAAATTTAAGATGAGTTACTTAAACTTTAAGGCCTCAATTCTGTCATCTTTGTAATGGGAGAAGTTACATAATTTATGGACCAATGTGATTTACAGAACCAGCGATGTAAAAGGCACTGTCCCCCACCTACCCCCACTCTTTCCCACCTCCCCTTATCACCCCCCAGCCTGCCTTATTTCTCTATATATAGGTCTGCAGTCTCTTAATCTCGTGCTACTCAGGGAACAGAAAGGGATGCAAAGACCTAGGGAGAATAAAAGAGGAACTGGAAACTGTGTGTTCATCAAACTGGACTCTGTAAAGGAAAGAAGGGTGGCTACATATTTCCCGCTTTAAAAACTAACATATCTGAAGAGTAATCCACTTATTTATATTCAGTTACATCAATAGATTATATATTTGAAAAAAAAAGTTACCTTAAAGTTTTATCACATCTCATGTTATATGTCACATACTGACATAATATTACCTTTTGCCTTATGCTTTAGAGTTCTCATACTGTTACATTAGGGTCGCAGCGCCATGGTAATCAACAAAATAAGAGTTATTGACTTCAGATTGTGGATAGTTTACACTACTTGTAATTTTGTAAAAGTAAAAAGCCTCTGAGAAAATAAAACCTTTTTCTAAAATAGAACCCCTAAAAGACACAGTAATTGAAAATGATTTTTCTAAGGCAATATTCATTCTCTCTCTCTTTCCCACCCCTACCCCACACACATACCATCTCCTACCCTCTCCATACATACTATTTTCATAAACCTCTTGGCAATGTGTTCAGGCAGCCGAAATACTAGGTCCCAAAGCAGCACAAGATTTCACAACATGAAAAATTACTTAAAACACAATTTCAGTCACCAATGATTACTTTAAGTTTGACCATAATCACATTTTATGCCATCAGCCTCTAGTGAGTTTCTCATTATCTCTAATTTAACCAGCCCTAACAACTAAGATGCTAACCTACATGGATTTGCTGGCCCAAAGACTCCTTTGGCATAATCAAAATGTTCCTTTGGAAGCTCTTAGGCTAATGCCATCTCAATGCCCTGAGGAAATTCTCTTTATCATGAGATGCTTCTATAACAAAATACACAACAGCAGACCAGCCTATCTAGAAGAGGAACAGAAACCCCTGTGTGGCTAAAAAAAAAAAATCACAGAAAAAAATAAGCTGATTTAGAGGCACCAGAATATCCCATTAATTTCTACTTTGTATGTGGTTATTTAGGTTTAATACAATCATAGTGAAATAACATAAGAGTTTACCTCAAGTATAGTAATGTTGATGGCTGCTGCAGTTTCCCCTTCTTCTAAAATCAGAAAGCCAACCACTGGGACAAAGTCAACATCTGGCTCAGCCAGATTTCCTTCTGTTTGGTTCTTTAGACTCAACACTCCAGGGACCGTGGTATATGTGACATTGATAGCTCCTAATTGAATTTGTTTGGAAAAGATTTTACAGTTATTTAAACTTTTAAAATAATATCTCATTGAGAATGTTTTTGCCTTTCCTAAAAGCACCTGCAGCAGCTTGGATTATTGGCCCCAATTCCTCGCCTTTTCCTATATCCTTGGCCTTTACCATCACTGGCTCAGTGATGTCCCACTGTGGGCAAGGCATGCTGCCCTGCCTCCAGACTTGAAGTTTGGCCGTGTGACTTGTTTTGGCTGAGAGTACAAGGTGAAAGTGATGATGTGCCAGTTCTGAGCCTAGATCTCAGGGGGTCTGGCATGTTTTTGCTTGCTTTCTTGTGCCTCTACTGGTCCCGGGAGAAGAATGAGACATACGGAGGACCGCCTCCCCTGGCCAAGCCCAGCCTCAGTTACTGGACCCACAACCAGCCTATTATTCCACACTGCAGAGATTTCATGATTGTTACACAGCATTTTTGTGACGACACACCATTCCTTTAACCTTTCAAAAATAAAGAAGTTATAGGAGCCAGCCCCATGGCCAAGTGGTGAAGTTCTCGCGCTCTGCTCTGGCAGCCCAAGGTTTCACCGGTTCGAACCCTGAGTGCGGACACGGCACCACTCATCAGGCCATGTTGAGGCGGCATCCCACATGCCACAACTAGAAGGACCCACAACTAAAAGATATAGAACTACGTACTTGGGAGATTTGGGGAGAAAACACACACACACAAAAAGATCAAGGAAACTTAAAAAAAAAAAAAGAAGTTATAAAGTCCTGTCCTGAATTAATAAATTTTAAATTTTTTCCTGTTTTTGATTTATTGTAGCAATGGCTTTCATCTACACAAGCAGAATATTTAAAAAGCACCTGCCTGAAAACCCCATTCATTCTAGAGGAGCACAAACCTAGAGATCCGAATTCTCTGTTGATGAAAAGCTGAATTGTTATGTTAGCCTCTTGTAGCAAAACAAATCTTGATGAAAGGGCAAAATTTAAAACTCCATGTGGTTCATCGCTGGCTTCTACAGTCAGGACAGCTGCATATCCTTGAGCATCAAGCAGAGCGATTCCTGCTGGTGGCACTCCTAAAAATGTTAGGGACCACAAAAAATCTAACAGTGATATGGCATTAACTTCCAAATACTTAAAATATAACCCCACTCTCTGAAACATATTAAAATAACAGAAAGCGTTCTCTTTTGTTCACTTCTCGAACAGAAATCTTCAGGTTGACCAACAGAATCTACATTTTAGTTGTCTTTTTCCAGATAAAAAATCATGATTTTTTCGTTTCATGTATTATTATCATTATTTCCTACATTCATTATCTGAATTACAGATATTGAGTAGACACTGAGGAGAGTACCCAGATAATTTGCTCAAAATGATTAAATTTGAATTATTTATATTATTGGTCCAAAATCCAAATTGGTCTGCTAATATAAAACTAATTACAGAAAAATTCTCCCTCTGGAAATGTACTTTACTCCATAAGGGAATATTTAGCAAAATTTTTAGAAGTTTTTCCTGAGTTTGTAAAGATAAGTATTCCCATTCTGAGTTGATGTTTTCTGGATCTAACATTTTTATGAGACAGGCAATATTTAAAGTAATTTTTCTACTTGGTATGCATCTAATTGTTAAATATAGGGATAGCAACTATTATTTTTTTCTGAATAAAATAATATACCAGAAAAAATTTAAAATTGAATTCTCTATTACCTTGCGTCCTGACATCATAGAGAATGACTTGGTATACTTCTTTCTCCTCAGGAATGTTGTCATCCAACAAATGTACAAATATTGTTTGATTCAATGACCCCTGTGTCAAACAGAAAGAAATTTATCCCTCTGCTGTCACTGAACACAAACTGTCTCCTGCTTTCATTGGCCTTAGAAATTGCACATCCAAATATATTTTCACTTAAAGGGTTCTATGGCTTAAAAAATAAATTAAATAAAGACCACTGATTCAAAGCAATAAGCTTTCAAGATTTCTATGGTAGTAGTGAATAGGAAAAACTAAAGCATGGAAAAGAAGACCAGTGTTGCAAGGAAAACAGTTATTAGAAGTCCAATGTGATAGTCAAGGCAGAAGGTTATATGGGCATGGCTTAATATTGAGGCCATGGAAACGAAGGGTAAAAGAATTAAACACGTTATCAAACGAGAATTCACACCAAGTAAGTGCAGAGAAGAGAGGAAGACGATAGAGTTACAATAAAGTGGTTCCATTTTTCTATGCAAGAAATGCTTTTATAAAGTTATTTCCCCACCAATCACCTTCTTTCAATCTATCAGAAAGAGACTCTAAATGGAATCTCAAAAATATAGTGCAAACAGGACATAAAAAGACATTCATTTTTAGAGCTATATGTGCTCTTGTGCATTTAAAGTTCAAAGACAGTGAGGAGTAAAAGAGGGACAGGCAGTATCCAACATCTTCCAAAGGACACAGTTGGCACCAACAGCAGGAAGGCAGGAGAGTACAAAAGAGTTTGGCTCAAACAAACTAGACATTTTCCATTTCCTTAAGGGAGATTTACCAAGTACATATGGAAAAACAAACCCCTCCTTAAGTCTCAGAAATTCTTTATGTGAGTAATGTTCTTCCTTTAGGTTTCTAAGCAAGTAGCTCTCTCACCAAGCTCTGTTAATCATTGTATTACATAATCCAGCTTTCCCATTTTCTTCACAGTACATTGTTTCCTCTAGATATTTGTGGTAAAGCTTTTCCTGGTGGTATTACCTCAGGAAAGAAGAGGTGTCCAGTAAAGTTAGCAAAATTGAGTTCTAGATTTTTCCCAATAATTTTCCAGGTAACAGTAACATTTCCTCGACCAGGGGGGGTTCTTATCACATGGAATTGCAAAATTTCTCCTGCAAGTGAAAAGGACAGATTGTTAAATGCTTCATGGAAAATGAACTTAACATTTGGACTCAACAAAACCCAATCCCAAACATGCAAGCTTTACAGCACCTTTTCCAAGAACATTACAAAGCTGGTCTGCTTTGAATTTTCTAGAAGCTTTATACATGCTTATTGTTATTAACACAGGGATCCCACTTCTAAATACTTCCATTTAGTAGAACTTCAGGAAATTCAATACGTAAAAGTTACAAAAGCACATGCTAACACGGGAAACACAAATTTTTATACACTCCAAAACATGCACCAGAACATAAACGTTCTGTAAATTAAAGAAATTAAGTTCTTACGGTCAAAACTAGTAACAACACATGTAAATTCTTCCTTCACTTCTCAAAAGGACACAAATTCCTTACACTAATAGGCAATGTGATTTTACACAATGCATGCATAAAAATGCTTGCAAATACCTGAAAATCACATTTCTTTAATTTGTAACTTACATATACCATCAATGATTTTGTTTTATAAAAAGAAATACAAAGGAAAGGTGTCAAATCTGTGCATCAACCTCTGTAACTTCACCAAAGTTACAGTTACCCTTCCTGGATAATTGAGGTATTTCAGATGCTTTCCATTCCTGACTTTTATCTTCATGTAATACTTTGTAAAACTGAAGAAAATCATGATAGTCTTTTCTTTTAAATTGCTAAAAGTGGAATGTAAGCTCCCCGGGAGTATTGTTGATGGTCATGGGGCTTGCTGAAAATATGCTCAAGTCAAAAGTCTTGTATGATGATGGACACAAGTTAAGGCATACTAATGAACTCTATCTCTAAAAAATAATTATTGTGAAAAGATAAATGGAATGCTGTTTAAAAGGCTTTAAAAGAACATATCCCTATTTAAATTGTGTAGCACAAACATATAGTTGAAAATTATGCATATTCATTAAAAATATCACTTTTACTTAGTTATCCAAATAAGTTAAACATATCTGACACTTTTTAAACAATAGTAGAAATAAAACAATAAAATGTAAATACCGTTTTCAAATATTTTTTAACTACCACAATTTTATTTCTGAAGATAATAAAACTAAAATATTTTTAATAGAAAGTTTTCTTAAACTAAAATATCATGGATTGATTAATTACTAAAAAATAAAATTTTCATACTAAATTTAAGCACATATAACTTTAGCACAATAAGTTATTTGGGGAGAGTGGAGAATAGAAGGCAAAAGCATCCAAAGGACCTGTAAATAAAATTTCCTCAAACACTTCAATGTTCAATGTACACATTTTTTAAGTGTTTCAATACAAAAAAGAAAATTTTAGTCGCTGTTACATTAGTAGACTATGTCTTGGACTTTTTGTTTTTGAAACCTCTAGGGACTGCTAGTTAAGAATCAGATCGTCCAAAGGTTAAGATATAACTGAAAGAATATACAATCAGCCATAATTGCCAGCATACCCTTTACAATTTTTATACTTGTACAACTCATATGAACAAAATATAGGCATTGCCATGAAACCCTGGAGTCTCTCTATTGTACACCACGCAGAATTTCTCACAGAGCAAGTATGCATTGAACAACAACGTTTATTACTGAAGGGAAGAGAGAGCCTTGGCGTTATTAAGCTGTTTCACCTACAGTGTTGTCTGGTGACACAAACAAAAGGTGTATAGAGTCATAGTTTACAAATTTTTAAAAATCACAAAACCTAGGAATACTTCAAAAAGAAAACTGTGGAAGTTTGATCAAGTGCTACAAATTCAATAGGAATACAAGTGGCAAGAAAACAAAATATAGGTCAATAAAGATCCATGTTAAAGGGGAACCTGTAATCATAATAATAAAAAAAATTATGGTTGCAAGATCGTACATAGAGATTTGGGAATAAATACACCACTATAAGGTCAAAGTAAAAATGAAATACTAAGGAGAGAAAAAAGTAAAATTCTCCTACAAATTTACTACATGTAAAATAGTCTAATACAGTAGTCCCTACTCATCCACGGTTTCACTTTTCATGGTTTCAGTTATGCATGGTCAACTACAGTCCAAAAATATTAAATGGAACATTCTAGAAATAAACAATTTATAAGTATTAAACTGTGCATCGTCTGAGTAACGTAATGAAATCTGGCACCACCCTGCTCCAACCCTCCCAGGACGCGAATCATCCCTTTGTCCAGCGGATCCACGCTGTATAAGCTACTCAACCGAACCATTAGTCACTTAGTAGCCATCTGGGTTATCAGACCAACTGTCTTGGTATCACAGTGCTTGTGTTCACATAACCCTTATTTTACCCAACAGCCCCAAGGCACAAGAGTAGTGATGCTGGCAATTTGGAGATGCCAAAGAGAAGCCATAAAGTCCTTCCTTTAAGTGAAAAGGTGAAAGTTCTCAACTTAATAAGGAAAGAAAAAAAATTATATGCTGAAGTTGCACAGATCTATAGCAACTTTTATTATGGTATACTGTTATAATTGTTCCACGTTATTATTTATTAATGTTGTTAATCTCTTACTGTGCCTAATTTATAAATTAAACTTTATCATAGGTATGCATGTCTAGGAAAAAGCATGGTGTATACAGATTTCAGTACTATCCGTGGTTTCAGGCATCCATTGGGGATCTTGGAACATATTCCCTGTGGATAAGGGAGGATTACCATACCACTTAATAAATATCACCTTTGAAATTTTAACATGTTACCATGCAAGTAACTTGCAAGGAAATATTGCAGGAAACACAATTTGAAGCACAACACACACACGCACAAATAAAAGGTAAACAAAGTACTCCTTAAACACATGATCTTGTAAGCCTATTGCAAATCGTGTCAACAGCAAGAATTGTGTGGAAATTTTCCTAATAGATAACCAAAATAGAATTACTGACTCCGCCTCTTTAAGGCAGACTCCCAGGAACCAGGTCTATTTAAAACGCCTCCAGGGAAAAATTACCAGAAAGTTACCTTCTACCTGGGTGAGGAGTCAAAGAACAGTCGTTGGAAAAGGAAAAACTTACAAACAAGTGCTTAGTCTCCTAAACATAAGAGAAAGGACAGAAGGCGGGTCTCAGAGAGAGACGGTAAAATTTTCAGAAAACAAACATTTTACTAGGTACTTCCCTGCCTTCCAATTTTTGTTCAGGATAAGGCCTAAGGAGGGCCCTCACCCACCAAAGAGTCTGACTCCATTCCTGGAAGAGCATCCTGATATGAAATCCAGAGTCCACCAAAAGTTTGTGACACATTTTAACCCTAAAGCAGAAGATGTATCCTATAGGGTCTGGGTCTAGCCTAACACAGATAAGGTCTACAAATATAAAATGCATTTGAATAACCCTGAGTGTTTTGTGCACTTGTTACCAAAACAAACCAGGATTCTTTTTACAAAGATAAACATCAACTATAATGTGTGTAAAAATAATAGAAAACTAAAATACAGGAAATATACTTTAACAGACACACATACATATTGTATACTCGTACCATCCAAATTGAATGCCCTCTACAATAAGTAGAAAATGATTTAAAACAACCATAGGGATATGAACAATGTGAACACAAACTGTCAACATGAACAGTTAAGAAACAAAGTTGAGTGTTTCTAATATAGCAGTTCTATATATATTTTTAAAGAATCACATCTCTTGTTCAAATCTCAGCCTAAAAAAAGATTCCCACTGTCTCTAAGCTAAGGAAAATTTTTAAATCCATTGAACGTGACATGATGATTATGATGCTGCTGAGCTGGGTGACTAAGTGAAACATTCACACAGATTTATAAAGAGCACATTTATACGTAGTTTGCAACCACAGTAAAAATCTATTGTCCCATATTTCTAAATCCTGCCCATTACATTTGAAAGAAAGAATATTTACCACTGGGCATCTGTTCAATTGCCTTAGGACAAAAACGTAGAAATAGGATTCTACAGAATTCAATACATTGTTAAACACTAAGGCTATTCCTCCCCATGAATCGAAAATGCATTCTGGAGCCAGAAGTTCAGCACAGCCCATGCCTTAAATCTAATCACATAAATGAAACTCCAACACTAGGCCAAAAGCAACGTTAACATTGTTAAAAGCCCACACTGTGTGAGTTTTTTTACTCCATGTGTTTAGCAGCTATCTGTGAAGAATCACCGGGAAGTTTTCATTAATTCACTTGGGTAAACTTATGCTTGATAGACATTTCTCCATCCAATTTCACAGCAATACAGAGCATATGCACACAAAGTACTGAATTCTTGAGGTTCAATATAATGTTTTTGAAAAAGGAAAATTAATTTAGACTCTAGAAAAAGGTTTAGGAGTAAAGAGATAAAAATAGAAATTCCCTTCAATTTTTATTTAGAAAATGAAAAAAACCTCAGGAACACTCATGTAAGCAATAAAAGCAATTCAGTGTTTTATTTCCTGTACCAAACTCACGCTCATAGATTGATATGCTACAGCATATTTTTAACCAAAAACACATTTGGACCATTGGTTTTAGTTACTTATCCTTTTTCCTATTTGCATCTTCCACAGATATTTAAGCTGTTGGAAACTAAAGAGAGCACAACCTGATTTTCAGGTTAAGTCCGTCCAGGAGAAAGGGAGCAGAGGTGCCAGTGTCTGCAAGTTGATGCAGTGCCCAGCAAGAGAGCCTGGGTTTCCTCAGCCCGCCAATGCACCACCACCATCACCACAGACTCTCACAGGACACACTTTGATGACACCAGCCGCTTTACAGTTAGAATCCCTATAAAGTGATACTGGATATCTAAATTCTTTTGTATTCTTAAAAAAAACAATTTCCGTCACATTGTTGAAAATCTCATACCTACTCTAGTTCCAAGTCCTTCCTTAAATCTAATCCTTCCTGGTCCCTGATCTTATTTATACCCTCCATACAACTAACACATTTATTCTCGTCTGCATTATTTTCCTTCCTATATTTCTTTAAAAAAACAAAAAGAAATCCAAAATACTCTTCTTTAATCTTTTTCTCCAATTTTTCTCCTTTCCTTGCTCTCGTAGCCAACAAGCAGACTGTCTTCTAAGGCAATGCTTCTCAAACTTAATGCATGGAAGGAAAACCAGTTTTTGTCCATTTTGTTTCATTTTGTTTTGTTTGCCCTGAACTATTACAGACTGATATTTTTGTAAAATACAATAAAACAAATGACTAAATAAGCTAAATAGCGGGGAAAAAAAACCCCACACAAAATATAAGCCCATAGATATCACTTTTGGATATCACAGCAAAATAAAATTGTTATAAAAGTTTCTAGAAAAAGTTAATTCAATTTGTGAACTTATCTTGTCACAAGCCAGTAGCAAACACTTGTGGACAGGCACCGGCTTGAGGACTGGCCACACTTTGAGGAGCACTGCCTAAGGCATCTACGTCCTCTCATCATCCTCAGATATTTGCTTCACATGCCAAGTTCTCCTTTAAAATTCCTCTACCTGTACTGCTCTCTCCTCTAGCTCACTTAGGAATCTAATCTTACTTGTTGCCCATGTTAGTCTGAGACACTCGGATTATTTTCTTCTTCCTATAACTAATGAAAACACTCTAATCTTGATCTCTTCCCACTCTCTGGCAGAGCCTTCTGTCTCTCCTCTCGGGTCTCTTTCCTTTCCCAGCACCTTAGCCTGATGTTCCACTTGGTTCCATCCTTGACAACTTGCCTTTCTTCCTCCAACCACAAAGACCTTATTAATTGTCCTGATTTCAACTATTATTTCTAAAAATCCAATTTCCATCTTTAACCTGAAATAGTCAGGTTCTCTCACCAATTTCCTTCTCTCACATAAACATTGTTATTCAAATTAATTATCCTTCCAACTCAAATTGCTTGAAATGTTTACCAAAAGTTCCTGCATTATCAAGTTCTGCAGCATTTATAAATTCAAGCAAAACAAAGTCTCTTCTCACAAAGCGCCCTACAGTCTGGGCTTTGGATTCAGACAGCACTGCGTTTAAGCTCCACCATGAATAACTGCGTGTTATTTAGTCTCTCTACATTTCAGTTTCCTTACGTGAAAATCTGGTGCATATCATTATATCCATTTCATAGGACTGTTGTTAAAAATAAATAAAATAATAGATGTGAGATGTCTGGCACGCAGAAAACATTCAACAAATATTATTGTCATTATTAAGATTTACTTCTCCAGCAGTGATTTTATTACATTACAAATAATTTCTTGAGAGTTGACAATCTGCCTTAGATTAGACTTTTGGCAATTTGTTAGTTACTTTTATTCACTATTGCTACGACATGAGAGTCTAAACCACTAAAAAAGGGAAAGAGTGTCGGGAAATGGCTCAGACATTTGCACTGATAAGTTAAATAAACTTGGAAGTATAGTAAGGTGAAAAGCAATGCACACTTAAATGCATTCCGTTTCCAGCACAGCAACTAACTGGCCACGTGACCATGTCAAGTCACTTAATCTCTCTGTGTCTCAGTTTGCTCATCTGTAAAACAGAAATCCAAATGCATGATCTATATCCTTTTCATTTCTTAACTCTTTGAGGTAGAATTTTTTTAGTTCTAAATACAAACTATAGTGAAACACAGACTGTAAGTACCAACTTTATCTCAAAGAGGCTTATTCAAAGACAAAAAACATTGCTATGACGTTTTAAACAAACAAAAATTAGCCTAAATATGCAAAACCATACATGTAATGTGAAATATTAAGAAAGGATTCAACAGTTATTGTTTTTTAAGGAAAAAAATGGACATTTTATAATTTTTTCTAGTTTGGCAGTTTGTTCATAAAATACCTAAACCAAATATAAAATCCAAGCTGAAATATTCACTGATTACGAACTACTATTTGTTTTTAACAGGAGGCCAATATTTCAGTGTTTAATGTCAAAGCTACAAGTGAGCAGACACCTTCCAGGAACTATGCCAAGTACTTTACGTTTATTAGCTCACTTGATCCTCACAAAGAAAACTACAAAGTATGTAATATGTCCTGTCATTTAACAGATGAGAAAGCTGAGCATCCCAGGCTTGACTAACTTCCTGAAAATCACACCAGGGGGGAGTGGCAAGCTAGAACACAACATCAATCTGCAAGGCTCCTAAATCTAGTTAAACAGTTCACCATGAAGCCCTCTCCCAAATAAATCCCATGCATATTAACATTCACAGCTCTACAAAATAAGGGCGAGATAAAATACGCCAGAAACTTTACAAGATTAGACAAAAATGAAGTCCATGGAAAAGAGCATGAACGTGCTCAACAGAAAAAGGTACCCACCTTCGTGAACTATGACAGATCTAGAAGTCGTCTGAAAACTAACAACTCCCGCCACATTGTCATTGGCCAATATGTTCACTCTCACAGTGTCGGAGCTGGGCAAGATTCTACTTCCACCTTTGGTGTACACCAAACTAACTATGATGCTTTCATCATCCTCTGGCTCAGAATCATCTAAAATGGTTAAAATGGCTGTCTTTTTCATTTCGCCTATAAAAAAAATTAATGGAATAAAAACCAAAGTAAACAAAATCACCAACACAGAGACTTCACAAAGGCCGAAAATAACTTCTATTAGAACAAGTTAAGTAAAACTATGTGAGTGAATTATAATAGGTCAATAACATGAGCCAATATTAGTGCCACTATAAGCAAATGCTGTATGTTAATCTACATGTCCTTTCACATATAAAACACTAAAATTTCATTAATGTGGACAGATTGTGGAGGACATTTTGAGTTATGGAAAAATTAAAAGGTAGAATTATTTCAAAGAATCATAGTTTCAGTTCCTGGTCTTTAGTCCAGAAGAATGACCTAGTGAGGAAAAGAGCTTCAAAAGCATCTTCTGTTTAGAAACAGCTCCTTCTAGGAGAACGGAGTCTCACTCTCATTCTGGCCTTACCATGAATAATTTTCACCAGGTAATCAAGCCAATACCTGCCTGAAAGACCAGGAATACTTAGGGAGAGGTGGTCAAAATGGGAAACAGAAAAAAGGCATGGCAAATTCTCAGTGAAAGAACCAGCCTGAATGGGATGAGTCTTTGGGTAGCTCGATGAGACGCCAGCATCCAATACCAGTTTCCAGGATATGGGGAAATGAAGGAAGGAGACAGAAGAGGAATCGGAGGGATGAGTGACAGCAACAGGGGTCAAGCAATCTACTTTGCAATTTGGTCTAGGACCCCACTAGTACACAGGGCACCGCTGAATACCCTACACCCAACACTGCTTCTGCTGCTCAGCCTGCAGTGTCCCTCATCTAATTCTTTGCCACTTTCTGGAAAAAGGATGAAAGGGTGGGATGAGAAAAGGCAGGAAAAAGGAGAAAGGAGACATGAATGCATCTCTCTCTCTCTCTCTCTCTCTCTCGTGACGCTGGTACATTTCATCAATTCACAGTGTCAAGATTGCCTCAAGAGATTACAGATTATCTAAGAATCTAGGTTAGCTATAAAATATAGTCTATTTTGTGTGATGATATAGTTAGAATTCAAGGTAATACTAATTTGTATAAGGCTCTTACTTTATATATAACTTTCTTTGTAGTTACTAACACGACTGGAAAATCTAACTTTAAATTTTCATCGCCACTCCTTCCTCATTTAATTTTCATTATTTCTTTTGAAGTAGGGAGAAATGTCACCAATTACCAACCTGTGCCCCCATACTCATCAAGCATATCATATTCCATGATGCCCAAAATGATTTAGTAGGAAAAACCATTATAGAAATGTTTTATACTATTTTAAAAATTTACTCTGAAACATAACACTTATTAGATGTTTCAAAAAGTATACTATACATGCAACGTGACCCCCATTACTGTTTCCAACAAAAGTATATGCATTAAAAAGATGAAGAATAAAAAATGCAGTGAATTGCTATAAGATATGGAACTGTGAATAATATTTATTTCTTTCATTGTTTTTGTAGATCCTGAGGTTTTTATGAGTATATATTATTTTTTTCAATCAGAAAAACACTATATTAATCAACTGTATGGAATCTGTAATTGCCCAAATCAGGATATAAACAATGATTTCAGTAAAGATACATTTCTCCCATCCAAAGAGAACTATTTTAGAACTTTCCAGATTTTCAAATATTAGATGATTCAACCAGCCCTGAAAAAGAATCAGTGATCTGACCTTAATCCTAATTTGTTGGCCAAGGTATCTATAATTCCATTGCTCATGAAAATTTACAACAGTGATCCCTTCCAAGTCTAAGAACACTATTACAAATTGACCCATCACTAGGCCTAATTCAATATGAATGAAGACACCAAAGTTCATACTATTTACACTTAAAAATTATTTTCATTGAAGATTTATCTTCATTTGTCTAGTACATCTTAAAACGCTTCCCAGTTAATATTCATTTTTCTAGCTACCAATACTTCTTACCCACGTGTTTGGTTGTAGATACATGGCTCAATCTTGTAATTTCCTTAAAAAATTAGACCTTGCTTTAGAGTTCCTCCAAGTTCCCTTAAAGGCACTGCTATCACATAGAAAGGAATAAAATTTACACACTCCCTGAAAATCTCCTCTTTTTAATAAACTAAAAAGATATACATGAAGGGTCGTGTCAGTCTACATGTCATGTCAACCATTAACAAGCCACCTAACTTCCATTTCTTTCAAATCATACTGCACTTTTACCTATTAGCAAGAGCGTACACAGTAAGAACTCATGAATATTATTATATAAATTGATGATTTTACCAGGAGGAACTAAAATCCATTTAGAACCATCACTCACCTTCAGCAAAAGTCAGAACGTCTCCAGCACCTATAAAATCTAAACCTTCAGTAGCAGTTCCACCAACAACACGCCATTCGACTGTCACCTGACCTAAGCTGCCCCCAGTCCTGTGGATCATCAGCTCCACTGTGGTTTGGGGTTGCTCCTGAACTTCGACATATAAGCCATCTTCTGAGGTATTGGGACTAATACTGTAGATCACAAACACTCCAAAGGCATCACCATTTAAGGCTATGACAACTGTAGAAGTATTTGGCTGTCCTATGGTTGGCTGGTTTTTAAAACTGGCTGTGATATTCATGAGGTGAACTTCAAGAAGAGAAATTAGGAAACTCTCATCCATCTCTGGGAAATCATCAGGAAGAATAGAAACTGTGAGATTTGCAAATTCATCACCTTCTAGCATTATGGCCCACTGCCTTGTCACAGGCTCATAGTCACTACCAGCCACAGCCTGACCGCTAAAAAGAGATGCTACCCTGGTAAAGTTTTTCCTGTAGGTCCAGGAGTCTGAGTTGTTAACAGTTGGGCTGATCCACGATGTCATCCAAAAACACTGGGGGCCCTCAGAAGCACTGAAAAATGAAAATGCTGAGCACGCGTGTTCTTTGAGGCACAAAGCGGCACAAGTATACTGGGGTTCCCCCACTGCAGAGACATTCACCCAAGTTCTCCAAAGTGGGTCAGGCACCCCTTGAATTGGTGATTCATAGTAGGAGAGTAAATCTTGACCTTCCTCAACTGCAAGAGCCACCACATCAATATCGGAAGTCCTGTAGAACAACAACAGCCGACCGAAGTGCCCTCCGCTAAAACGTGGAGTGACAATTAAAAGACAGGTTAAGCACTCAAAACAATCTGTGGCTTACATATAGTGAAGAGAAATACTGATTGCGGGTTTTGCTTTTTTTATGGGTATAAAGTACTAGTACAAATACAACCACGTTTCTTAATTACAGTTGTCTTTCAACATTTTGTTTTCTCATGTACAGAAATCTTGCTAGTTTTCAATCGAATAACACTTATTTTTTACCAAGCTATGAAAATATCTTGCAAGGTAAGCAAATCATACCCATTTCGGAATTATCAAACAAGATATTAGAAAACTAATTTTCATTACTAGATTTCAGTGAAACAAAGTAACAATGCTAACAGCATGAGTACATTTTGAGGAGATAGAACTACGTGCCACCACGCCCCAAGACCTCATATTTCCTATTTCTGAAGGAGCTGAGTGAACCAACCGTATGTTGCCTCACAAAAGAAATGCCGAAAAAAACAGAACCTGAATATCAAGCACTTCATCCAGTATCTGCATGTTCTTTAATTTAGAAGGTAATTGCATTTAAGTTCTAAATCAAAGAAATCACAGATTAAAGCAATAAATTCCTGTGGTTAGAAATCCCAATGATGTTATGATCCATTTCACTAATAATAGGTATGATACATATAATGAGTTATTTATATTAATAGGCATAGTTCAATTAAATTATAACATAAAATAATTTACTTTATATAAAAACCACCAAACCTAAATTATTTAATTGTACAAGAGATACTTTCCCACCACCCCACAATTCCCATCCCCCCACAGATGCAAGCAGCCATCTCATATACCTTCTCCTGACAGTTATGTTAGCACAGGAACTTCTCTCCAGAGGCTCTTGAACATGATAAACCGACTGAACAAAGGCTACTGTACCATAAGGATTATCATTGGCAGGAATAATAATATTTGCCACACGATCTAACCCAATAGTACCTCCACCAGAGGCGTCAGTTAGTTGCACTTGGATAACCTAAAAATACAGTGAAAACTTCCTTAACAGAATCTCAGTTCTGAAATTAGAATAATAATAATGCAGGAAAAAAGTCAAACATAGCAATACAAGAACAAAATGGAACGTAATATAAATGGACTCAAGGAAAACTCCCCCCAATATATTTACAAACCCAACATGTAACAGAATAATCCATTATCAGCATTTAATAACAGAGCATGATTACACGTAAGAAACATCGGCTAATTTCCTTAACATTAAGTTACATAAACCTATGAATCCATTTTAAGATCCCTGTTTATGTTTACCACTTCAATAATATACTTTTACATCCTATACCTTTTTCATTTAGGGAAAATATCATGTATACGTTTTATGAATAGTTAATCAATTATGCTTTATTTCTCACATTCTCTTAAATGGAAATTCTCTGACAAAATTTAAAATAAAAAACATCACTTCATAATGCTACCTAAATTCAGAGAGAAGAGAAATGTTTTGTATGTGTCAACTAACATCTAATATTTTAGAAGTGAATGATGACACAATTAGCATTCAAATGAAATTTTAGGGACTTGCTTTCTATGAAAATTTGATACTATTAAAGAATAAATGGTATTATATGCAATTTTATGAGATTTAGGCTTTACTAATACTTGACTTTCATAAAATAAAATTATCTTCAGCCAATATATGTTAGTGATGAATCAACTTTCCCACTGAGACTCTATTTTATTTGCCACCTTGCTTCTTCAGCAAAAATAACTATCAGGCAGATATATCCAGTATGGTGTTTGCCACATAGTAAATTCTCAAAACTGTTGTAGAATAAATGAATGAACAAGTGAGAAGTCAAAATCTACACTTAATTAAGGCTGACTGACCACACTCAAGCCAAAAGAGAGTCTGGATACAAACAAATTAACAGTTTATATGGAACAATGTAGCAAAAATTATGACAGATGTATATATCTTTAATCATTTAACCAAAATGTTGAAAAATACAATGTAATTGTACAAAACAACTTACACTTGTAAACTTGTACATAGTAAACTGCTATGTGTACAAGACCTATTTCTAGAATATTCTTGTTTCAGAGAATCACTTTCACACTACCCTATTTTGAACATTCCTGTAGAAATAATTTGACATGCTTGATAAATGTCACAATAACAGCCATCTGTTCTAGTCACTATAAGACAAGGTATGATTTACAGTGTCATTCTATACTAGCCATTCCTCTCACCTCTTCAATCTCCGGAACGTCGTCAGCCAGGACCTCTAACAACAAGGTTTGAATGGTTTCCCCAGGGGCAAAGGTCACATTACCTGAGACAACTCGCAGGTCGCCAGTAGCAAGCTGTCCATTAATGGTGGCAACCCACTGAACAGTAACATTGCCGAGTGTCCCAGAATTTCGAATTACTGACAGGTTTACCTTCACTGAGTTAAACTCAGGTTCCTCTACAATAAGTTTAGTAATCTGAAAACCTGAAGGGCAGAGCAGAGTTATTTCAAATACAAAGGAAACTGAGTCAACAGAACTCACCAATTGCCATGCTACAGTCAATTCTTCTTGCCCGCTAAGCAACCTAAGTAGCTAAACCCCACAAAATCAGAGTAATGTGCTGTGATACAAATTGGTCAGGCCTGCCAAAATTTCCAAATTATTTTTCATTATGATAGAAGCAGAAATCATAAACTCAGATGCTCACAGGGGTTAGACTATACCAGTCATCAGTGAAGTGTGTCTAGTAAGTTCCGTGGCTAAGAGCACAGCGCAAGCCCAGTCCCCAAAGGGGCAGTTGCTATTTTGCTCCCATGACTGATTCTACGCAGGAAAGGGGGCCCAATGTTGCCAGATTTTCCTACTTATGAAGAAAGCCTAGAAATCTAAATTTTTGTGTAAATTTCTGTGAATCAAATTAAAAAACAAAACTTTTTAAGAATTTTCTAAGATCCACAAAACACATCTAGGAGCCAGATATGACCTAAAAGTTTACGACTTTCATATTCATGCTAAGAGGTTGATTTCTTTTGTTAATAACCACTACATACTGAAAGTGAATGTACACAGATGTCCTATAAGTCAGTAATAGCAAGATAAAAAGGAAACATGACCCAATAAATTCTGAGTCTATAAAAACAAAGAAATGTCAGATCTATACAGACAAGTAAAAGAGAGACACAAACTAGTCTGGTTACCAAATAATCCATAGGGGTCATCAGAGGCCTCAATAATAATGATCGCCTCTGTTAACGCCCCTAGTTTGGCTCCTCCTGTGGTTTCATTCAGCAGTTGCACAAGAAAAGATTCTTCCAGCTCAGGGTAGATGTCGTTAATGATATATATTGGCACAGCTTTACTGGTTTCCCCTTCTAGCAAGACCACATCCGATGAAGCTATACTATAATCTTCACCTACAAAGGCAAAAAGCAAAATGCCGCCACTTATTCCAAAGTAGGATAATAAACAGCCATATAGTAGGGAAATACTATGAGGTCTCAAATTTCATGGATATACTTGGAAAGACTTTTTTGAAGATATCAACTACATTTATTCTAAACAAGATTTTACCTCTCTTGCCAGAAAAAAATGGGTTTGATATCACAAAATAATGGAAAAGACCTTCTAAGGGTGTTCAAGTTCATTCCTTCATTTTTAGAAAGATGTATACATAATTTGTTCTATTTGCTGTATACAGATATGGGTGATATAGATATGGATATGGAGATAAACATAGACACAGATATAAAGAGTCAGTCACTATCACAAGATAGCCCCTTACCTACAAAAGAAAAAAAATCTACATACAATACTTTTAAAACAAAGAACGTAACTAGAATTCTGATCTCACTGGGGAGATAAATTACACTGCTGCTCAGATACGGACATGTCAGCATCATTGATGTTATAGCTGGAAATTACGGAATCTCCCACAAAGTTGGATTAAAAGCTGCTACTGCCTACTGCTCAGGGTAGCTTTTATTTCTGGTCAAACAGTGGATGGGGATAGGAGAGAGGCCTCCTATGGAGGCTGAGGGCTACTTTCCTAGAACACTGGTCAATCTCCACCGTCTGTCAATGGGTTAAGCTCCCTACAGACAGTCAGGTATTCCTCTGGACTGCCTACCCCAAACGTTTGCACATGTATGCAGACACATACGTTATGTACATACGTACACACACACACACACACACACACCCCACTTAGGGACTAGGTGAGCCTGGTTTCTTATCTTTTGAAGCAAGTATCATAGCCACATGATTTATTTCAAAAAAAAAAATCAAGCATGTTATCCTATCCATTCACAGTCATGTTCCTAGACAGATTCTAATTAAAAAGCTCTTAGGCAAATCTCCCTCTAGATGCTGTAACTGCACCACCAAAGAAGGCGGTCTCCTAATGTTTGCATTTAGCAATGAAATTCTTTTGCTTGTACATAAAATAGTTAATGCTAACCATTGCTTTTTCCACGTTGTTCATAAATAAACAAGCAAGATAAATGGGTTGAAAGAGAATACTGTTGCCAAGCACTGTCATTACATGGTTGCACATTTTATCCTGCATTCCTCGTATCATTTACACATGAATCCCTTTCAAAAAACAGGCACTAAAAAGTATGCACAGAGATAGCCTAACAAGGCTTTCCTTAGTTCACTTTTCATTAGTTTGCATGTATTTTGGTCATCAGAGCTTTTAAATTCCTATACAATTTTGCCAACAGTTTTTACAAATTCTGCAAAATCAGTGTCACAAATATCTGATAAAAGCTCTAGATTTGTGTCTTTACACAGATGCGAGAGTATGATTGTTTTCTGGTTGGTTTTTCTAACTACATCTTTGAGTGGCTTTGTTAATCAAGAATACAATTTCCCTCTAAAACACTTCAGCGCTCCTCAGATGTCTTTCCTCACCAGCTATTGCTGTTATTGGCACGGCTTTAAACTTCACAGAAACATCTGCAAATGCTCCTCCCGTTCTAGTCACGTTGATAATGGGTCCAACATGATTTTCTGCTACTCGAACAACTGGTGCTGAGAGCTGAAGAGTTCCAAAGGCATCATCATTGGCAATGATAATTAGATGAGCAATAGTTTCTACCTTAGGCCCAAGGCGTGGAGAATTTGAAACTGCAAGACAGAGGAAAAATGAACATATCAAAATTCTAAGAACTGGCCAAAATTTACCAAGAAGCTTCAGCAAGATTTCATCAGCCAAATGGGATCATCATTTGGTGTCTTCTCGCTACTATTTATATCAAAGAATATTTATTACTATGTACCAGCACTAATCTAGACACTGAGGATACAAAAATAAACAGAAAGTCCCTACTGTCTTGTAACTTTAAATTCTAGGGCAATTTTTATTATAGAATCCTTAGGAAAAAAACAGTTACCCTACAGGGATATTTTAATAAGTATTAGAAATTTGTCAAAAGGCAAAAAAATGATTAGAGTATAATTAATCAACACGTTGCATAATATTACAACAGGTAATGATGAAACCTACAGAATTACGCTGTTCTAATTAGTTACCCGCACGCCATAAATTTTTAAAAGACAACATATTTCAGTTCCAAAATTGAGTAGGAAAGTAATTTAGCTCCTTGCCCTCAAAGATCAGCTGCAAATCATCATACTATGAATAAATTATTGCCTCTCTAACTGCTTCACTGTCCTTCCTCACAAACCTGTCCCTTCCTACCCTATCTTCGTGAACCAGTCACTCAGCTAACTCATCCAGAAAGCAGAGTCAGCCTCAATGCTACCTCGACATTGCGATAATGGAGAGGCCCCATCCTTTTAAGGATCTCTGCTCACTTTCCACTGATTTTAGAGGGAGCAAAGCTTACTTTGAAGGCATTTAGGACCTTCCACAAACCATCGCTGATTTATTTTCTAGGTTCAATTCCAACCAGCACCCTTGCCAAACAATATATGAAGAGAACTTTTAATACTAATGAAGCATCAACAAACTCTTATTAAAAGTAAACAATTTTGAATTCAAATTCAGAATATCACTAACCATTGTGGTATCTGGAAATATGTGATAATGAATAAAATTCAACATTGCCAGATAATTTTAAAAAAAAGAATGTACCATTTAATTTCAATAAAATAGGCCAAGACCAGCTAAATTATATCATAGTAAAAATCACAAAATAAATCAATATACTATAATTAGATTCAACTAAATTAGAAAAGAATGCCAGTAACACAGAGAGTTGTAGCAGTGGGGTACATTTTTTGAGTGTGCACTATTTGCCAGCATGGCTCCAAGCACTTTTCTTGTATCAAGTCATTTCAGTCCCACACCTCCTAGGTGGTAGGAAACACTGTCCACATTTTACAGATGAGGGTTCAGAGGCACAAAGACACTGAGTAAGTCACCTGAGGTATTAGACTAGTAACTGGTGGACACAATCAAGAGGCATGCTATAAAGCTTTGCCTAATCTCTTGCTCCCTATATCCAACTCTTCATCAACCTGGGTACCACAACACCTTCATCTACCCAAGACTGTCCATCCTGCCATAAGCCCTATGCCCTCACTAGGTGCTGATCACCAGTCTTCTCACACTGCTCTCCTGAAAGTTGATGATTACACTCAGAGCAGAGTAACAGGGACCCTATCAGGTCCTATACTGATTTTGCCTATTAAAATTTGAGTGAATATCACACAGATTTGCACTTAATTGTTCTCTAATAATTTCAGATCATAGCTTATGCCTATTCTGAACTGTCCCAAGTATGCTGCGTGCTTCAGGAACATATCAAGCATCAAATACATATTGATTGTTTTCCCCATCCCACAGCACATTGATACTCAGCATATACCATTTTATTAATAATAATTGTTCACGTTATTGAATGCTTACCATGTGCCAGACACTGGATTAATTTTCACACCTATTATTGTATTTAAGCCCCATGATATTTCTGTAGTATAGATAAGGAAACTGGGGCTTAAAAAGATTATGTCCAACAGTTTATTACTATAAACGGGAACATAAGACACCTGACACCAGCACCCACAGGTCACTGCTGTGTGTGATACTCCCTCCTGGTTTTATTTCTGTCTCACTCTATAAACTGTGAGTTCCTTGAAAACCAGGCTGTATTTATAATTCTTACTTAAGAATCATACTTAAGTCTTACTTACTTAAGACTAATTACTTCATTTTATTTCAATGTATTTATTATAACTGGCCCTAAATCTTGATAAGAAAAAAAGGGATGAGATATTGTGCGGGAATTTTAACCTTGACTATCATCTGAAAATTTAATGTTAGTTGTCCTGTAAAGTTAATTTCCTTCTATAAACTTGGACTACAGTTGCTTATAATGTTGGGAAGAATGTTGCTCACTATACACTATATCCATCTAGGTATTGTGGTAAGGTGAAGAAATTTACTTAATCTTTATGGCAGAACATAGTCAACATGCAGATATTGGAATCTTACTCTTTGGACTATGTAACTCCAGTTTCCTTAAGAAAGTTTTATTTGTTTTCTTATAAATATTGCCCTACAACTAATATTAAATTAATATCACTAATCTTTCTTATTTTACTTGTTCCCTTATCCAGGAAATCTAGATTCTTCTTTTTATTTAAAACACTTTTCTAAAATTACACATCCTTTCAGGAAGAGGTGACTAATGAACAAGTCATATACAAGAACTGCTTTCAGCTCCATGAGCCGAAGCTGGGCTCTCTACCAGTAGCCACTGGACTCTCTCTGCAAAGCCTCTGAGCCACAACCCCAGGAGGAGTGGCTGCTACTTTCCAACAGAAGCTGCTGTACAAGATCCTATACCAAACATGGCTCACTCCTCATTCCTCATTCTTATCCCCAACCACTGCCTTCTTCTCGACTCTCACAGTGACCCACAAATTTACAGGATTTCTTACTGTTACACAGCCTTCTCCCCCTTCCCTCATGCAGTTGCCAGATCCACATGCTCCTCACCAACACAAAGAGCCTCTGCTGGTTAAGGAATCTTCCAGAATGGATCAAGGTAAGAGAGGCTCAGGTTCTTGCTACCAAGACTGTCCTTAGAATCCCCAGATTGATTCCAGAAAGTTTTAGAAGCTACAATATCTGGTACAATAGTACTAGAGGCCAGTTACACTGGATTGCATAAACACTTCTAAAGATTTAGGCTGACACTGTAACAGACTTTTAAAACAGGATTTCACATTTTCAAGTGTCCCACTTCTATTTGCCTTATAGATAAACTTCTCTAAGATGATGCTTTCAAGGTTAGGGCTTACTATTTTTATAGAATTTTCTACTACACCAAATTCTTAATCTATTGTTTTAGAATTCTTACCTCTAGTTTAATAATGACACACGAACAGTTACTTACTTGGGCGATTCTGTACTTGCTCTGCTAAAGTAGAGTTGAGTAGTTCAACAAACACAGACTCAGACCTTTCTGGTTCATCATCCTCCAAAATTGAAATAGTTATTGTTGCCTCACTCTGATTGGCTTTGAAAAGAGCAAACCCAGAAGCTGGAATATAGTCTCTTCCTTGAGTTGCTCTGGCTAAATTAGGTGGAAAATAAGGTGGTTTTTCCATATCATCCAGTGTTGCATATGTGACTATGACTTTTCCCAGGAGTCCTTTTAATCTTATTATTGACAACGTGATGTTCTGGTTTGCTTCCTCAACTTTAATAGGTCTACTGTTCTCAGAAAAAATGAAGACCCCACAAGGATCATCACTAGCCAAAACTGTTAGTGTGGCATTAGTATGAACTCCCAAAGAGCCACTGGAGACGCTAAGGATTGACACAGAGAATGCCTTATCCAGTTCAGGCTCTTCATCCGGCAGTATTTCCACTGTGATGTTGGCACTCTTCTGCCCAATCTCAAATGTGACATTGCCAGAGGTGAAGGCGAGGTCACCATCAGGATCAGAGTCTACGCTCCAAAGCAAAGTCACTTGAGAAAGAGCTCCATGACTTCTCATAATCTATAAAATATTTAATATTAAAATGTATTAAAAGAAGGATTAAAACCATTGACTTAGAGATTTATAAATAAGAATGATAATAGGATATTATAAGCCATTCTCAAGAATCTAAGATTCTTGAAAGCAGGGATCATGTACTACCCATCTTTGAAGACCCTCAGAGAGTCCTACTTAAAAGTGATTGTTGGGGCTGGCCCCATCGCATAGTGGTTAAGTTCAGCACCCTCCACTTCGGTGGCCCAGGTTCACAGGTTCAGATTCCAGGCACAGATCTACACCACTCATCAGCGAAGCTGTGCTAGCAACCCACATATAAGGTGGAGAAAGATTGGCACAGATGTTAGCTCACAGCTAATCTTCCTCAAGCAAAAAAAGAGGAAAACTGGCAATAGATGCTAGCTCAGGACAAATCTTCCTTAGCAGAAAAAAAAACAAAAAAATAGTGTTGCATGAAATAGATTGATTGAACATTTTTAGCTTCTAACTAAACTATAGCTGTATCTTTTCTACTATTATACTATATATTAGTAATAAAGCAAATGTAACTAACAATTTATTATATTTAAGCACATTCATGAAAATTTTCATATTCATAGCAAAGATGGTATATATTTCATTCTAAGGAACAGATGAGTGATATTTTTCTGAAAAGTTCACCATAAAACTCATTTTTTAAAGCAAATTACATTTCCTTTTATCTTCAATATAATATGAAAAACAAACTCAGCAAAAAACATTTGACTCTAGGTTATATAAAATACATTAAGAAGGAAGAAATGCTTTTGTCAGTAATACGTTAAGAAGAACAAAAAGCTTAAAAAACACTCCAAATAAGTCCCAACTAAAAGTAATTTTTATTTCTACTTAAAATATGAAAGTTCATTCAAAATAAAATTAGGACAGGAGTATTATAAAACTTGATTCTTTCCCTTAATCCCTTTTTTTTCTTTTTTGCGTCATTAGTTGCCCTTCTAAAGTTGTTCAGTTTACTCCACAACACCTTACTGAAAGTCTGCCCTAAGAGTACAGAAATGATATATTTTGAGTGACATTTCTTCATCATTTGTATAAAATCTGAGGAAGCTGATGAAGCTTCTAAATCCTCTGAGTTACTTAACAAGAGAATCCTACTTGATTCCTATGAGAACAATGCAGAGTAGACACACACACACATAAACACACCATAACATAACACATAAACACAACATAACATGTTGCTATTACTGTTGTTCACAAATGTTTTGGATTTTCTTTCCTTCTGGGAGAGAGATACTAATTGCACTTCTCCATCCACTAACATTAGCATGGTCATGTGACTTGCTTTGTTCAAGAAAGCGTAAGTGGAAATGCTGTGAATCACCTCCAGAAAGAAGCTGTAAGAGCCAGGATGCAGTTCTCCACACTCTCATCTCCCCACTCCATAAGGATGAAAGCATCTGTTGAGATGGAACCTCTGTAATCCTTGGTCCCTAAGTGACTGATGAGTGGCAAATTAAGTTGGACATATACCATGAGCTAAACACAAATCTTTGTTGTATTAAGACATGGAGATTTCAGGGGCTGGCCCTGTGGCCGAGTGGTTAAGTTCCCACGCTCTGCTTTGGCAGCCCAGGGTTTCACTGGTTTGGATCCTGGCGCGGACATGGCACCGCTCATCAAGCCATGCTGAGGCGGCATCCCACATATAACTAGAAGGACCCACAACTAAAAGTACACAACTACATACCGGGGGGGCTTTGGGGAGAAGAAGGAAAAATAAAATCTTTAAAAAAAAAAGACATGGAGATTTCAGAGATGTTTGTTACTATACCCTATCTGAATTAATACAAAAATCTCTGTGGTAGAGCTCCATTATATTCCTTAAAGAGTCAGGCATCCTCAGAATCATGAGTTTGGATGTAAAACTAGATACAAAGACAAATGCCAATCACTATTCAATTATCAGTTTGTATTGTCTGTGCCACTAGGCTTATTCCCCTCCTCCTAAACAGAAAAAAAGTAACATAAAGCACACCTTCATAAGACAATAAAACAGTCAGAACCAGGACTGGGGGAGCAAATGTACTCACGTTTAATACAACAGTGCTGTACCCATCTTCCGGTTCAGTTCCACTGACAAACAGCGACTCAGGGCTGAATTCAAATACACCATGAGCATGGTCGGAGGCTGCAATTGTCACTAGAATTTGGGAAGCCACTCCTAGACTGGCTGCATGAATACGTCCCAACAAACAGCAAGAAAATGTTAATTAGTAATTTACAAACCAAAGGAAAAGGCAAGGAACAACTTTTTGAAAAGAGTTGTACCATTCATTGAGTACATTCTAATTTGTCTTAGAAAGAAAGGCAGACACAAATGGTTGCCACACAGATTCATGCTTTTATGACCTTTCTCTATTTTGGCACCAACATGATATACAAGTGCCACATAAGCACTTGAGGAGGAATAAGGAAAACTTATTTTTCTTTTTCTTCTCTGTGAAAGAGAACATTCTTCCACACAGGGTGTATGAGGAAAGTCTCCCACGACCTTACTGACCTCAGAAGAACATGAGCCAAAATGACTCTTACCTTTATGAAACAGGGGTTTCCCCACGAGTTCCCTCAATCTGACTAACAGATTCTTGGTTTCCAAATGTGCATTAACTCTAGGCCTATTTTTTTCATCATATTATGATATTAGATAGATCTACCTCCTCCCCTGATCCCAAACAGTCCAATCCTATAACTAAAAAGATGTCAAGATCTAAAGAAGTATTTAGATTTTTCCTGAGACGTATGGTAAACTCTTACGTTGTATTAACGTACACAGACAAGACAATGAACAATCCCAAAAGTAGCAGAGTAATTCAATACAGAGGTTACATAAGGCGTTGATAGAGTTAGAAACAAGAGGGGTGGGAACATGAGTTCTGACACCAAAATATAAAGCTTGGTATTAAGAAAAAGGACAATTGGAGGATTAGAAAGACTTCTCCCTCAATAAACAAGTTTTCTCTGTTTTCTCATCTAACAGGAAAAAATATTTGAGGTAAAAAGTTGAACCATGCTTCTACATGAATCTACTTCAAAAGGCATCCTCTTTTCAAGAGTCTTTCCGATTAACTGGCAACTTACTCTCCCCATTTATTTTCTTCTGAATTTCTTTTTCCTATTTGTTTTGATTAAACACTTCATATAAAGTCTCATGGTTCCTTTCGTACAGAAAATCAGTGTGGCACATTTAACATGAAAATATGTCCTATTTCTCTCCTTTTAGTTATTCAAAGCTATGTAAAATGTTTTTCAATAATCATTTTTGTAAATCATATTCAAGTAAAATTTCCACTGCGATTAGAATCAGGAAACCAAATTAGGTTCATACAGAGAGGGGAATCTGGGCTTCGCAGGCAGGCAAGGACTTGATTCTGACGGGATCACATTCTAGCTGGGTGACTATAGCACAGAGCAAATAATACTTCATTAAGTTGCTGTGATGGTTAATAAGATAAAATATATAAAGGACCTGCACATAGTAGGTTTCCATAAATGGTTAGTATTGTTGTCTCTAAAAGGAAAAGTTAAAACGTAGACTAGTAAAGGGCGCTGGAACAGCTGCTTACCATGTTTGTGAATAGTTGGAAGGAAGAATTCCTTGTCCCCATCACCACTACCACTGCCATCAACCCTAAAGAGTTCAGTCACTTCACAAGGAGACACACAAAGAGACACAACCCACACAACACACATTGACAGAGTGAGAAAATTGAGAGCTCTTAAAACATATCCAGCAAAGAGGAAAATGCACTAATATTCACCCAATGACATGCACTCTTCCACAGAAAATAGATTATGTTAAGTGATATAACATTAGTCAGGCTACCAATTGATAAAAATTTCACTCATAGCTTCAGGAAATACTCCACGTAAGTTGTAATTGGTATTTCCCATTTCTGCCAATTTAACCAATTTATTTTTAAATTTTCACTTACAGCAATGAAATTGTTTTGAATATTTTAAATATTTGTGTGTGTATATAATCAAACACTTAGGCCTACACGCCTGTGACAGTCACCCTATGGCTCACAACCAACAATTCAAAATTAGAGAAAAGCATCTAACATTTCCCTCCAGCCACACATTCAAATTCCCACCACACTTATGGTTCTCAGACTTCATCACCCTTTTACCACTGATACTGTGGAAAGAACTCTAGACAAGTAGTCTAAAAAACTCTGCTTCAGCCCCGGCCCTGAGAATTATCAGCTATAAAACCTTCAGCAAGTTACTAAACCTCTTGGTACCTCACTGTTCTCACCTATACAAGGTGCTGCCTTTTATAGAACTGCTGCAAATATCAAACAGATAACACCATAAAAAATAAAGTACCTTGGCAACACGTAAGGACTATAATAAAGAGAAGGTTGTTATACCTTCACCTCCAACACATCTTATACCCCACCCATTATTTTACCAAATGTTTGTAAACAATGAAGACAGGAAGGGCAGCGATGTCAGCAATGGAAAAGAAGAAGACTAAGAGAGGCAAAGCCACATCCGTACCTATGTGCCTCTACCAGTATCCTTGACTGACAAGCTAGCTAAGATCTGCTCTGTGCTTCTGTCCTTCTCCTCAACAGGACTGGGATACACCAGACATGAGAATCTATGGCGCCCAATCCTGAAATCATCTTAGAGACTTAAGAGGCGAAATGGATTGCAGGAAGTATCTGGTGCGTGTTTTTGCCCCCATATTATCCATAAGTCATGAGAAAAAGGAGTGAAGTTCAACACTAATGTACTCTGGCTAGCATAAAACATCTATTCAGGTGGCTATTTTTACGTAGAATAAGTTTTATAGACAAAACTGTATGGAATAAGGGACGCTCCCTTGACCCTCAAAGAAATTGAGTTCTACAAGCTATTTCACTTCTTAGGCAGTCCCTAGCTATGACTCAAAGAGTGGAGACCAGTGTCTAGATTCCTGTACCTCCAATCTCAACTCACTGGGAATTCTCTGTCACTATTGTTTACTAAGAAACTGCAAGATTGGTTTTCAAATGAGTACTCATGCCCAATTAATGCATAACAATGTATATTCTAGGGACATGAAAAGAAGTTTCTACATAAAATCACAAATATCAGTATGATCACAAATATTTCTGAAGAATATTCGATGTTCATTATTAATCAATATTCGGGAATGATCACCAACATTTTCTCTATTACATAAATATTTTCAGCTATAAGTGATACAAAAAACAACTTCTCAAATATTTTATAATGACTTTTGATTAGTGAAGTCCTGTCACGAAAATAATGATTTGGAGATGTGAGCACTTGTCTCTGGAGGACAAGCAAAGCTGGGATTTTTACACGCCACCTGCCAAACTGGTCACCCAGCGTATTTTTACTATTTTAGGCAGTCAACCAAGCTGGGGCGCTATTTAATCATCCCCCGGCTTGGCCTCCTTTGCTTTTATCTGAGCTGTAGGAATACAGGGAAGAGAAATTTGGGAAAATTTTGCCTACTTACCCCAAAGTCTCACTACATACTAAAAGACAAGTTTAATATTTCTGGCCTACCCAATCTCTCCCTTTGGATGGCTTATATGGTACTACAACTTTTTTCATCAAAATCTGAAGACAATAATAAGATAATAATCCTGGGTTTTGTAATGGAAGAGACTGTCCAGATGAATGCCATATCAAATCTCAAGTTCTTACATTTATAAAGGTAATATGGTGCACATCACATGCATTCTATAACACCCCTAGTAGTATCTGATAATCAAACACATTAATACTTCTGCAAGGAAGCATATATAAATAGTTAATCTAAGCAGGATAAATAAAGATTATACGTAGCTTTACTTCAACGCAGATGAGTTTTGCTATAAAATGAATTTTGACTCCAAAAATCTTTGATAGTCAGAGCTTTCTGAATCTCAGAATTGAGGATAAGGTATTGTTGACCTGCTTTATTGATAATCACTTCATAATAGATTATCCAAAAGGACTGGTTTTTACCTGTGCTACACCTAGAGATTGCTCTAAAGGAACTACTGGGAAAACTGAAAAAAGGAAGAAACGAGAGAGGTGATTTTAGGGGCACCTGCAATGAATGACAACCATAATTTGGTGATTCAGTACAATTATGCTATTTCATTCTAAAAGCACATCTACTTAAGGAAAAGACAATAGATAATAAAAGGAGAAAAAAACAGCATAATAGACATTGTCCTTATAATAAATGTTAAACATATTAACTCAGAATTAACCAAACCTCACAGCAAAAGTATATGTAAATAAAACTATGAGTTGAATACTAAGTTCTAAAACTAATACTCTAAATTTATGTAGAAAGATAGAAATTTCCTTTTTACCAAGAAAGGGTCTATCCATTGGAAATTGTCTACCATATATCTTAAGCAATTATTAACCTTCAGGATACTCTTTCCAAAAACTAGTCATTCACTCATTAAAAAAATAATAAGGTTAATTCAAAGGAACGAATTTCTTTAATAGAATGTACTATCATCATGGTGGGTGGACAAGCAAATGTTTTGATGTTTTTGAGTCGCAAGTCTTACCTCCTCCCTCTGAGTTTAACAATTCAACTTTAAAAGATTTTTCCAATTCAGGGATAGAATTATCGGTGATGTTAACAGAAATGTATTTATATCTTTCTCCTGGTTGAAATTCTAAGGTGCCAGCAATACCCTGAAACACAAATAAAAGATTTATCCATGAGATTATAATTATTTTGTATATGAATGTGCAAAATAAGAGTGTTTACTTTGTCTCAAATTGTTACAAGCACTGAAACAAAAGAACATAATTAAAATACAAAATTGAAAACACAAGTGGAAATGAATAGTGTTCAAATAAATTCTAAATAAATATTCTCCAATTAAATAAAGTAGATAGATTCTTATTTCTCTTATTAGCCTATTCATCAAAAAAAAAATAGCCAAGGCAAATGAGAAATCTGAATAGGTGACATCCACAAATTCCTAAAGAATTAAGTCAATGAGATGCATGGAATTCTCTTGACCAGGTATATTTAGAACTATTCAAATTATATCACTGAGTAATTTAAATACTCAGTGCGTAATTATAATGGCATTTTCATTCTGAGAATTTCTCCAAGCAATAGTAAATATCTGTCCCTTGGTCATCAATCTTTCCTTGATGATACTTGCAAGTGAAATTCATACCAGAGATCGCCCATCACAAAAGTTCACACAACAACAAGAAAAACAAAAAAGTTATCTAAATTCAAAGTCTTAAGGTCCTTTTTTCTCCCATTATCTCTTATATAAGCATTTTCTCCTCAAGTCATGAGAGTAAATTTTAAAGTTGCTTAAATTTTTCTAGTGTTAGCTTCTGTGGACAACTATATTTCACGTTGCAGAGCTATTAATGATCTTAAACTTAAATTGAGGAACTCAAGTACCAATTCACTTACTCACGTACGTATTAACTTTTTAATATTTATCAAACACATAGCATGTGTATGGCACCATTTTAGGTGCTTGGCATTCAAAAACAGCCAAGACAAATCTCTAGCTCCGTGGAGAACATTCCAGAAGGAGTGTTAAGAATGTAATAAAATAATTTGAATAGAATTACAACTGCTATAAAAGGCATAGTTAGCTCAAGAAGAAAGTAAGTAACTTTGCCTAGAGTAGAGTTGTCAGTGGAGTAATTCTAGAAGTCTTAACAACAGAAATAACATTTGACTGTCTTAGGAAAGCTTTTTACTTGACCCTAGTAATATTTTACACAATTGGCCACTTCCTCTTCTGGAAACACGTTCTCTAGTATTCCATGATATCACACACTCCTGTTTTTCCTACCTTTCTAGCTCATCCTTTTCAGTATTCTTTGCCGATTTTCACATTCGCCTTATGACCTCTAAAAACTATTGTTCATCAGACTCTCTCTAGACAAGACTATCATATTCTAGGCTTTTAATATTATTTATATGCTCCCAACTCCCAAATTTCTATCTCCAACCTCTGATATCCAGACTTAAATCTTAACACCTATTTCAAAGTTTTCTTACAACTTCTGTCAAAATTTTTAATTCATGATCTTCCCTTAAAATTTATGCCTTATCCACTCCTCTCCACAGCTCTAAATTGTGGAGCAGCAAGTTGCTTATGCCAGGAACTGGGGAGTCACTTTTGACATCCTCTTCTGCTTTGTCCTTCACACCAAACACTCCTCAAATGCTGCCATTTTAATTCTTAAATGTTTCTGGAGCTCACCTACTTCATTTCATCTACACTGTTACCTGCCTAGTCCAAGATACTATCACCTCTTGCCTTGCTCCAAAAAATGGACTCTTTACTGCATCCAGTGTCTACGTCTTCTACTCCTTTCTCCACAGTTCAGCCTAATGATCTTTTATAAATATATAACACCTTTCAATTACTACTCCTTGTTTTTAAAATAAAAGCCACAACATGTAGCATGATCTCTAAAGCCTGGAATGATCCAGTTCCTGTATACCTTATCTTTTATTACCACACCTAGCTCTCCACATTTCAGAAACATTGGGCTTCCTTCTGTTCCTCTGACAGCCTGTGCTTTTCCCTACATTAGGGCCATTTTACCATTTTACTCATGCCATGTTACCAGTCTCAAGTAATTCATTCCCTCTTCAACTAGTTTGCTAGTTTTCTTCTTCTTAAACTTCAGAGCTCAGTATAGAAATCACTTCCTCAAGAAAGCCATCCTTGACTACTGAGACTATGCCAACTCCCCGCACCCCGGCGCCCCCCCCACCATCCCAGAGTATCAACTGTGAACATTTCCCACAATGGCGATTCAGTCATTAATTAGTTGTTTAATATCACCCTCAAGAGCTGGAAGTAAACACTTGGATGATGGGCATCAACCATACCTTGATATATGAGAATAAGGTTAAGAACAGTGATATCTGTTGTCTCCTCTTCTGCGCATGATCCTTCCTGGCACCTCCCCTCCCTTCCCCTAACGTACTCATCCACACATACTCACATACACAGCCTAAGCAATTTTACTTTTGTGCTAACCTAGACCAGAGAGAGCTGAAGCATCATAGAGAAGCAGTGAAGGCAAAAGTTATCAGGTCTTCAGGGACAAGCAAAGATAATGGTTCAAAGTGGTAACAAGTGACAAACTGGACATTTAAGAACCCCTAAAACTCCTCAGAAATGTCTCCAAGACTATTAGCTTTCTGACAGTCAGGAAGGATTGGAAGATAGGTTTTTTGTTTTGTTTTGTTTTAGTTATTAAAGAAAATGATACTCCAACTGGAGACTGGGGATGTTCAGACTACCTAGAAAGTGAAGACCACCAACATAAGAATGAAAGTATTTCTTTAAGAGAATGCAGAGAAGACAATACTCAGCCAAGCTGAGATGTCTTGTGGAATGTGTTATATACAAAACTAGATAGTGATGCAATAAATGTCAGGGCAAGAGAAATATAACTTGCCCAAGAAAAGAGTTTGAGAAAGAAGAAATCTGAGAAAACTTTGCCAACCAGACTACAGCCAAAATTAATTGAATTCGATTAGCCAAGGTTTCTGAGGTTTGGGAGGAAAAGTGTGTACAAATTAGTGAGCACTGCATCGTTGTACAGGTCTTATTAGGAACAAGGGGAAAAACAAGAAAACTAATATTAAATTTAAAGACAAAGATTCTTTGGGAAAACAGAAATGATGAAGGATAAAATACTTCCTGAGAAGCACAGCTGAGAAGAAATCATGAGCCACTCACTTAATATGAGTATTGACAATAATAAGAATAGTTAGTGGTCACTGAGTGTCACTATATATGTGCCATGTACAGTACACGACACTTAAAACGCTGCCACCAATCCTCAGAGTGATCCTGCCAGGCGGATAATCTCTCTCTCTTAAGGTAGGAAACTGAGGTTAGAAAAGATTGTCTCCCCCAAAGACACACATTTAGACCAGTTTAAACCCAGTCCTGTCCAGTTCTGAATGCCAGGCTATTTTTTAACCAGTAAACACTGCTTCTCACTCAGAGGAAAAACAATTAAAACTGAAAAGACATGGATCTATAACTTCTTTATAATTTTGGTTTTGTTGATGGATGCAGACGAGAGGATTTAAAATGTGTAAGAAGCATAATTTTAAATATATTTGATCAAAACCTGTAACATTAAAATAAATAATACAAGTGAAGCCTATGACAAATATAAGGTACAAGAGAAATCAGTATGATAGCTATTTAAGTGTCAGGCTTCAACGGACTAAGTATTCTAATTTACATAAATTTAAAAGGCTAGAAGCCATCAGTGCTTATTTTCCTCATTTAATGTGTCCCAGGTACCGTGCTAAATCCCTCCCATCCTCTAAGAGAAGGATTATGTCTATTTTACAAGTGCAAATACCACGTCAAAAGGATTAAGTGATTTACCTGGTAGTCCTCGGGACTGAAGGCAGTCAATGACACTGTTCTAAATTCCGCCATAACCCTCCCCAGTAGTCCTTGGGCGCGGACGACCAATAACCTAACTTCTCCGTCTTCCTCCTGCACGGTGACGTGTGGAACACCGCTTGCCGGCAGAGTCATTGTGTCCTCAGGCTGGGGCGGCCGCCCTGTGGAGAACTGCAGCAAGCCTGGCGGATACAAAGAAAGGCAGTGCATTCTTGCCCCAATTATCTGTCGAAGAATTTCTTATTCATTTGAAACAATCTTGCACAAAATCCTGTTATTTTGATCAACAGGATAAAATTGTGAGGGTTTTCACCACCCTTGGAAAAGATTTGATTAACATGCTTGTGGCACAATTAGGTTAAGTTTTCAGAATATTAAAAATTAAAAGGATAATTTTCCTTGTCGCTACCCAAATAAAGCTTTTTTTTTTTCACAAAACATCAATAAAAAGAATAGTGATGGAGTTTAAGATATATATTATCAAATATTTACTCCTATTTGACTCTCTAGAATTCATTCTTGAATTTATAGTGGAACATAATTAATGGCACCATAAAGGAGTTGCAACACATTTTTTAAAAATTTACATATGAAAATCAGAGTTGAAGAGCCTCCCACATTTCTTACACCGACCTTTTAACAGATGATCTTGCCTTATTCTTACAAAAGAACTATTACTTTTCAATGCAGAAAAGAGTTTCAATTTATTAGGAGAGACAACTATGATGGTTTCCCAATTAAGAAAATTATCATTTTTTCAGCATAAGATAAAAAGAAATTAATATAAACAAACAGTGATAACTCCACTTCTTGAGGCTTAATAAAATATAAATGACAAAGGACTTCAATTAGTTAGGTGTTAACATATCACAATAGGATAATTTTTTAAATTAAAAAAATTGATAGGCATGAATAGAAATTCTTTTTTCATTTTAAATAATACTGTGTACACTTTTCAAAATATATTATTAAACTTAAGAAATTGATCTTTCTTTCATAAACAGTATCCCTCAAAATGGCAGCTTGCAAGTTAGAGGGTCCAAAGGAGTTCTTCTTCAATCATTTGCAAGAAGTCCCTGAAGAAGTTCTCAACAAGACCATGTCCCCCGGAGAAGAGGGATTCATCCTGTGAAAGGGCTTGGTTACCGTATGGATGATCACTAGCTTGGATGGTGACATCTGTCGTCTCCTTTTCAGGATCTATGCTTGCACCACTGGTGGGAGTTGAACCTAGTCTCCCATCTCCAGGAATTGCAGAAACCAGTGTCACCCGGAAATACTCATTCAGCTCAGGAATATCATCATCAAGAACATATATATTCAGGACCTACAAATATAAAAATCCAGAGGCAGTATGCAATGAGGCATGTAGAAATTATTTACCACCTAGTTGGAGAAAATAAAATAGCCAATTAAATTATATTTAATTGAAGTTACCATTTAAGGTGACTGATTTCTACACAAACTTAAACACGAAAAGAGAGAGGAAGAAAGATCTGAGAAAACAATTCTTTAAATGATAATGGGTGCTGAACAGTAACATTTTCTGTTTAAAATATCCAATTTGCATATTAATATCATACTATCTACGATATATTTATATATCAATACAATATCATATATTCTTTGTACCAAAGACGGTGGTATTACCAACCTCGGAATAAGAGTTCCTAATTAAGGAACTGCATGTTATCTGACAGGATGAAGCAGAAGAGTAAGAAAGGGCAACACACACATGCCTAGCTCCTGCCTAAGGAAAGCCTGACATACTCAGTAGCAGCATTTTAGAAAACACATTCACAACGGGCCTTAGAAGTCCGGCCTACGCAATCTGTCCAAAAAAGTTATGAAAGGAAGAGCAGTAACTCAGCCATGCTCTAAAAAATTTCAGTCAAAATCTAAAGTGAAAAAACAATTCCTCCATCTGTTATTAATTGAGCAAGCACGTTTTGACATCTTTGTAGGTGTAGATGTAGTGCCAGGGTTAGAAATGGCCCCAGTCCCTAAAGACTCACAGTCTATTGCAGGAGAGAGACCTACAGAAAAACGTTTAAAATGCAACGTAAAAATGTCATAATGGAGTTGCATACAAAGTAAACTGAGAAACAACCAACTCTTCCTGGTAAAGGTTTTCAACACATGTGAAGTGAGTCTTAATGAATTAGTGGCAGTTGTAAATAGTAATGGGGAAGGACATTCCAAGTAAAAGAAACAACACTGGCAAAGGCGCAGGTGTATGAGAGATTATGGCAGAGAGAGAACGGCAATTAGACCATTAAGGGTGGAGCAGAAGATAGGGCTGGATGCATAATCAGAAGTCACATTATAGGGACTTTTTATGTCATCATAAAAAAATAATGAACTTCATTCCCTAGACACTGGAGCAAAACTGAAGAATCGCAAGCAGGAGACTAACAAAATGAGAATTCCATTCTAGAATAAGTATCGTGGCAGAATGCAAACGGGGTGGACAGAGCAAGAAAGGATGCAGGGGTTGAGTTAGGAGGTGACTGATCATAAATAATGAGATTCTGAGCTAAAGCAGTGACAACAGAGATGAAGAAAAATAGCAGATGGATTTGAGATTGTTCTGGAGATGGAAGACCCGGGCCTTGATGGGAGTGAGAGATAGGAAGGAAGGAAAGATGCCTTCCTGGTTTCTCTCAGAAAGGAGGGTGACAGCAGCCTGAAAATAAGCTCTAACTCCAAATGCAGTGTCCAAAACACTAGCCATTGGGCCTAAAGGCATTTGGAGAACTTTTTCTTTTTAATGTATTTTTTCTACAGATTTTGATTCAACAGGTCTGAGGCAGAATCTGAATTTGGCTTTAATGTTCATTTTAATCAAATTTTTAATTAAGAAAGCAAGACACAGCACAGCCAATGTGCTCAGAGGAGAAGTATAAAAATGACCCCTACTACCCAAATCATGTCCTTGTTCTTGAACTAAAGGCAACAATAAGTAGTCTAAGATTTAAAATGTCTTGCCCCTAGAAAGTAAGCCAACAAATGTTGCTATGAAAAGTAACATGAAAACATCAAGATTACATTAAAAATGAAGCAATAAATATTTTTAAAGTGTTGAAGCATACCAAAGTAATCATTCGTTTTAGTGAAATGAAGAGTTTGAAACTGAAGACCTTATCAAGGTACAAACGTATTTCACATAATGATTCAGTACACAACACAATATTTACCTTTACTATATGTGATACACTCCGCTATTTTCTATTCTATTTTTTTGAATCTGGGTTATAACTCACCGAATTGATTTCATAACTAATGGTCCATTTAATAAAACTTAAAAAACACATGTCCAGTGTACTTTTCTGTACTGCAGAGAAACACATACATACACACACACACACACACACGCACACACACACACACACACACACACACACACACACACACTCTTTCCAGACTCCCTTGCAGCTAGGCTTCTAACTGTGAGTTAAGTATATTCTGTTAGACACACTCCCCAGAGATCTGGAAGGCAGCAGCAAAGCTGAGGCCACCTTACTGCTGTTTGTGCTGGAAAGCACAGCCATGGAGCATCAGCAAACACGTCAGTATCCAGTCCCTGGCTATGTAAGACTGAGAGGCTGGTGTAGATCCAGCAGGCATGGTGTTATAAACCACCCCACTATTCAATGTTATTATTTTTGCTTTAAAGGTCAAACATTTTTAAAGTAATTAAAAAATGATAGAAGAAAATACTTTAAATAAATCTTGATAGGAGCAGATACAACTATTTTCCTGACCAAAATTTGATTAACTCTATCTCTTCCAAAATGTATACAATCCACTTTATAAAACAATGGTTCCAAGTTATATTTTTATTTTAAAATTGGTAAATTTTCCAAGGTAAAATTTTGGAGATCAACTCTACTCTCCAAGTAGGAATATTAAACTATTACCACGTACTATCATTAGTACTTGATAAAAGAAAGAGCACTTTAAATCCAAAAGAGAAGTAAAAAGACTGCATTAGAAGAAAATACAGTCCTTGAAATTGAATAATTTTAGCCTTATGAAAACTCACTAATTGTCTTAATTTTCCTCATTTTATCAAAAACCAACAAAACATTTATCGTGGATCTACATGCACACTGCCGCTGGGGACATTTGTCATGAACCACTTAATTTGTTTCCTTGTTATCCAAAATGACAGAGATTTGATCAGTCTCCTTTAGCTCTAACTCTTTAAATTTTAAGAATATTTTAAATCTTCCTTCAATTTTATCTTTTTTTACCCAATTAACTCCTAAATCCCTTAGAAATTTCCTCAAAGATTATATTTGCAAGGCTTAAGTTATTTTACTATTTATTCCTGATGACCGATAAGTTATTTACATTTTTAATGAAAAATTATACTAATATGAATATTCCAACATGATAGAAAAAAGAATGTAAAAAAATTCTGATAGAGGAGGAGGTCACATCATGATTTCACTTACAAGAAGTGCCATTTATTTCTGAAGCTTCTATTCAGAAATGAGACTATGCTTCATGGAAAGATTTTTAATAAAATGAGATCACTTGTACTTTCAAATCAAAGAAAATTACTTCATTTTTCCAAATTTAAAAATGAAATGAGATTACAGTTATAAATACTTCTCATTGGCTGATTAGAAGAGTACCATTAAGAATTCTGCAATTTCCCATCGCATCAGTGATAACAAAAAACCCACAATGACAAAACTTTAAGCTATACCATTTTCATTATATTGGAATTAAACAACAGGCAAAACTATAACACACATCATTCAAAATCCTTCATTTTTCTTCACATAAATAAATACAAAAATATCTTATACCATGATACATACCTAATCCCCTAAATATTTTAAATTGCTTAAACAGCAAGAAGCTGTAAATAAGTTACAGAACAAACAGATCAGGAAAAGCCTTCCAGGAGGCTTTGGAAGAAACAAAGAAGGCAGGGTTTACCTCTGATCTCTGCCAAGGAAGGAACGTGATAGTGCCGCTGGCATTAGCAAAATCATCCACAAGGTAATTAATGCCGTCAGATTCGATCTGCGAGATGGTGTAGAAAACGTGCACGTAATCCAGAGCTCCCCTGGTCCGCTCCACCACACACGAAATGGTGGATCCCTCCTCTGCAATCTGAAATTGAACATAAATTATTTTTAAGTATATACCGATTCGAATCAGTGATAAAATTACAATGCTTTCATGAAATCCTTTGATCATAAACTTAATTCTATAACTTTCTCCCACTCTAAAACGGCCTCTACATTCCTCCACGTATATTTCTGACTGCTAAGAAATATTTATAACCATTCGTTTCTCTTTCCTTCCTTTACAGGGATAAATAAAACAAAAAGAATTATAATCAGTTAACGGTACATGTAATTCAATCATTGATACCTCCTGTGTTAGCTATGGTGCTAGATGTCATGGTTATACAAGATTTTTTTTAAAAAGCGCAGCCCTTTCTCTGAATAACTCCAAAGCAGACGTCAAATTCAAAATTTGATGATGAGTTCAGCACAGACTAACCAAATGGGGGCAGAAGTTAAGGGAAAAGGGTGGGACACCACATTAGTGAGAACATTCTAGGCATGGACATAAGAAGTAATAGAAGGGATTTGGTAAAATCACTTTGAAGGTAGTACGAGGTACCAAGTGGGGAGAGCCTGGAGAAATGCCTGATGGGGAGACAACAGTCAGGTCAAGGAGGACATTTATGTCCTGCTTACTGTCTTTTCAATATTTTTGTCATATATGCATATATATGTATCAACACGTGTGTGTGTGCATTTTTTCATGGGAAAATATTTTTATCTAAATACTTGAAGATAATGCTTAAAAATTATATGGAGCAAGAAGTTGGAATATCTTTTAGAATAAGGTTTTCATACACAAATTCTCAGTCTCTTAATTCAATTTTATTTTTACGTTAGCAAACATATATATAATTCATAAAAAAAGAACTAAAACTGAATGAATAGAGCACAAAATACAAATCTTAATATACATAATGTCACTCTATTTTTCATATCAATCGTAAGCACCTGTGATCAACATTAGATAGAGCTATTTTGGTGCTGACATTAGGGTTGGAGAGATTTGCAATTTGTTTACAAACAGCAATAGTTAAAACAGTGATGAATGAGCATGGAAGCATCAGGAGATGTTCCAGTAGATCCTCTCAGTTTCACTGAGTATCAGCACTCCTACTCTGAAGTGTAGCAGTAACCCCAGTGCCTCATAGTAAGCAAGATCAGGCCCCCTGGGGCAGCACTGTAACTCCTTTATTTGCCTGCTAGTCCACTGACATAAGAAGCCCACAACGACCAGGGGACTGTTGAGTGGAGCCCTCAGTGTGCCTCCTTGTGGACATCCCCTGATCCAGCCAGAACCAGAACTTCTAAACCAGTGGAGCCTAAAGCATGGGAGCAGGAAGCACAAATTCTGGCAGGAGGTCACTGGGCGTGATGGAGATAGGGCCAGTCTAACTTCTACCTCTTGCTTCCAGAGCCCATGTAGGCTAGTTACTGGGGACAAAGAACCAGATATCAGCCATTGGATACACATACTGGATCCTGGAGGACAAATCCAACCCTAAAGATGTCGTCCCTGCGCTGACACCTTGGTTGAGTCTTTTAACAGGCCATCCTATTGTTGTACTAGGCCAGCTGCTTTCAGGTGATGTGGTATATGGTAAGGCCAGGGAATCCTATGACTTATGCCATTGTTACACCTCCTTCACATGAAACAAGTCCCTTTGAGGCAATGTGATACAGGTTCCCAGTGGATATGGCAGGCCTTCTTCCTACAGCCTTCAGATAATGGTCTGGCAGAGGCACTAAGAAATTAAACTCATGAGCTAAAGTAAGTATTAATCCCAATAATAAGAGTTGCTGCCTCCTCTGGAGTAATAAGGCCTGGCTGGGATCAATCTACCACTGAGCAGCTCATTGGAGAGTGTTTAGCCCTGGTCTCCGCTGCTTGCTGTTTGGACATTCAGCAGCAACAGTTGCTAGATCAGTCTTGGTAAGAGGAAGCTCTTGGTAAGAGGAAGCTCAGTTGTAAGGCCCATGCAGAGCTTTGGTCCCTGCCATCACTAGCTTAAGGGTTTTTTTCAAGCATAAGCGATATTTGTTGTAGTATTTAAGTATTAAAACTTTATAGGGTAAAACTGTTTTTTTCTTAGGTCTCTATCTTTCTTTTTAAATTGTCACTAAGTCTTTGACTAGTGTTCTCCTAACCCATCTTTCCCATAAGTTCTGTGTTTTTCATTATGCAATTTGGCATAGTGTGGTGATTTTTAGGAACCCACCTATGACATTATGGCAGAACTGACTGTTCTGAGGGTGAGGCCCTCCAACTCTAAGAAGCTGGTGAAAAGAGGAAGCAGTAAAGAGACCAGGTGCTCAATACAGCATCTAATTTAATTTCCACCTAGGCATCTACAACAGCAGTGTCATCATAGCCGAATGGCACACAAACAAACGTGTGGTGGAAAGAATATGGCTTTAAGCTCAAACAGTCCTGAGCTTCTTCACGCTACAATTTATCAAGCATTCTCAGTCCCAGGGATCTCTTCCTAAAATGAAGATCATACGGTCTCATGGATTTTAGTGGCAATTAAACAAGTTCCTTACATGGTACTTAGCAATATATTAAGTGCTAAAAAAAAATTTCTACTTCTTCCCCTTAAGATACAGACACACATACACAATAACAAAAAATGCCACATGAAAACACTCCCTCATTTTATCAAGAAATATATATGCCTACATATTGAAAAAGCAAACTAATTCCCATGTATTACATCACAATGGGAACAGATTTGCTCCATTTTTCTGCCCCAAATTTTAATCAGAATGAATATTTTTAATGAGCTAAATTAATAAACTTTTAATCCTAACATGTGAACATTCAACCTTTCACTTTTCAGGAAGAGGCATGGATTAAATAGATCCAAAGATACACTCGAGAATCTGGGATATTTCCTTACAACTTTTTACCAAGTCAGGGAGTATTACCACGCAGCATCCAGGACTAAGAAAGGAGCTTTTTGCTTGCAGGAATCGCATGGGTTAAGTTATGTAACTAAACTTTCATTTAGTAAAGCCTTCATCAAAATCTATCACCTACTAACTGTTTTCAGTTTTAAAAAGAAGAAAAAAAAGACTATCCATATCCAATACAGTTGTGTGGAGATATGTGCTATATTCAAAATTTCACAGAAAATTTAACCGATTAATAATTTATACAATAAAGTAAACTCCATTTAGTTCCAATTAGGGAAGAAGCTTCAAACATCGAGTCCACTAAAAAATCACTGAGGATGCCTGGTAAAAATCCACCTTTCATATTTATGAATTTGCAGAGAAATGACATAATGCCTGAGATCTGCTTTAAAAAATACTTCAGCCAGTGGCTGGCCCCGTGGCCGAGTGGTTGGGTTTGCGCGCTCCGCTGCAGGCGGCCCAGTGTTTCGTTGGTTCGGGTCCTGGGCGCAGACATGGCACTGCTCATCAGACCGCGCTGGGGCAGCGTCCCACATGCCACAACTAGAAGAACCCACAACGAAGAATACACAACTATGTACCGGGGGGCTTTGGGGAGAAAAAGGAAAAAATAAAAAAAAATCTTTAAAAAAAAAAAAAATACTTCAGCCAAAAAGGATGAAACAAGATTGGCAAAAGGCTGATAAATGTTGAAGCCAGGTGATGAGTCACTGGGGTCCATTATTCTACTTTCTCTATTTTTGTGTGTCTATGAAACTTTCCATTTAAAAAAGATTTCTTATTTATTTATTTTTTTTCTGCTCTTTCTCTCCAAATCCTCCCAGTACATAGTTGCACATTCTAGTTGTGGGTCCCTCCAGTTGTGGCATGTGGGATGCCGCCCCAACATGGCCTAACGAGCAGTGCCATGTCCGCACCCAGGATCCGAACCAGCAAAACCCTGGGCCGCGGAAGTGGAATGGGTGAACCCAACCACTCGGCCATGGAGCCAGCCCCCCTAAAAAAGATTTTTAAAATTCAGCTTTTTACCTCCCCTTTCATCCCCCTGCCAGAGATTCTGATTCAGAAATGGGGTCCTGAATCAGGAATGGTGTTCAGGAACATGCATTAGATATTTCTGACCAAAGTGACCCATGCACAACACTTGGGGAAATATTAGACCAGAGGATGGAATGATTAATACCAGAAGATGATTAAGACATAGAGAATAAGTCGTTAAAAGATTTTGTCTACTATTAAAATATTTATCTAATTGACTTTAGAATAAAGATCCAAGCAAATGTTTAGGCCAGTATATGAAGGGGCATAACATCAAGTAGGAGTCATCAGAACCATCATCACTCAGTTTTTCACAAAAGAGTAATTATAAAGGTTAACGATGAGAAGAGTTTTTGAAATATATTTTTCTAGAAAAAAGAATGCACTCTTCTGAGCCATGAATTGGCTTTCTCTATTGAAACAGAAGATTAAAGCTAAACAATTAGACATCCAATTAATTTTTTATTGTGTTTCATGCTTGGGTGATGATCTGTGATATCAGATTATATCAATATCACTTATATCTAAAGGAATCTATTCACGTAACATATGGCAGGCATTTAAAAACAAATACAGTCCAAGTTAAGAAATACTCACATTTTTACAAAGATCCTCTCAAAATGTCTCTAAATTTATTCTTAAGCCGTGAGTTTATAAATATAAAACATAATCCAAGTATTAGTTATAAAAGTAAAATAATGAGACTAGCAAGTACTATGAATGACTATGAAAAGCAATCTCATTATAATTATGTGGTATACAAAATTTCAGGATATACAAAAACGGTGCTAAAATAAGGTGGAGAGAAAATAACGTAAAAAGTACACAATAACAATACAGAGAAGGCAACACAAAAATGTGGTCACTAGGCTACAGATCCAACAAAAATCAATCATCCATTAATATAGATCCCACTTGGAACCCAAAGAACTCCATGGCATGCCCCATCAGGGCTCTACACTGCACATGGGGTCAGTCATGCTTTCAAGCACAATTCATTATGTACCTGCTAGTTGCAGGACATCACCGGTGTACTGGGTTAGGAGAGAACAAACGAAATAATTAGCATCTCTTTCAATACACCAAGGAGTAGACAATGCCATATTTTACATATTTTCATTATTTGTTTAAGATGTGATTATACTTTCATTTTAACCTTAATATTACGTTCTGTCACATCAATTTATGAAAAATGTAAAAGCATAACATAACCAAGAGAGATGTCTTTAAAGCATCTCTATTGCCTTCAGTATTTTTGAAAGGATAAGAAAAAAGTTAACCTTTCAATGTCGCTGCAACAACACAATAGAGAAGAATCTGTGGAAGTGACAGTGGTTTTCATTTCTGAAAATGAAGAAAATAACCATAAAATTTAAACTCTGAAGACAAACCCAGCAGTTCTCAAATATTTTAGTTTCGGGACCCCTGAACACTCATAAAAATTATTGAGAACTCCAGAGATTTTTGCTTACATTGGTGAAATCTGTTGATATTTACCGTTTTACAAATGAAAACTAAAAAAAAATTAAATATTGATATATTTACTCATTTAAAAAGAGCAATAATAAACTCACTGCATGCTAACATAAGCAACATATTTTATGAGATAACTATATTTTCTAAAAAAAATTAGTCATAAGGAGGCACTGTTTTACATTTCTGCAAATCTCTCTAATGTCTAGCTTAATAGAAGACAGCTAGACTCTCAGGTCTCCTTTTGCAACCAATTTGTCTGTTGCTATTTGTTATTTTGGTTGAAGTATACAAAGAATATCCAGCCTCACATAGATATATAACTGGAAAAAGGAGTATTTTAATAGTATTTTCAAAGTTTTGGGTATTCTTCCCCAATATTATATCAAAATTTGACAAATGGTAGTTTCTCAGAGTTTAGCTACAATATGGAATCATACTCTAATACATTAAAACCCATTGGTCTGCCTTGAACTTCGAATCAATCTTTAACCCAGGCATGCTTTTGTAACAATGTGCATTGATTATTTGGAAAATATTGGTTCACTGAGTTATACAGATCCTCCAAATGTTGACACATTTCATTAATAAATCACACTTGCTAATATCATTATCAATCTTATCCAAAAGTCTTTAAGTATTGGGAAACAAGCTCACTTTGGCAGACAAAAGTGTTCAAAATTTATAATTTTTGTTTGAAAGCTCGAATTTTTATCATTGGCAACAAGTACTGTCAGTTGTTTTCCTTGTAGTCACTGGCTCACTTCATTCATTTTCATGAAAATGTCTGCCAGATACCCAAGTCTGAATAACCAAAATTTGTCAGTCATTTTTTCAAGCAAAAACAGTGTTTAGTGAAAAGAGCAGCTGGTTTGGCTCACGACTCAATATCTGCATAATCATTTTTCTTCCATACAATTATGATCATGTTTTGTTAATGCAACCGAAGCACTTTCTTTATGTGTGCTTCTCATTTTGTTACATGGAATCTTAAAAAGATAGGTATTCAAGGGTCTAGATTTTATCAAATTTAATATTTTGTACTGCTCCATTGAAGATATTCTTAAGTTAAAGACGCACCTTTTAAACTGTGGGTGTGTGGTGATGAATAAAACAATGACAACAGTACAGTTCAATATCACAGCCTTGATTTGTACAAACACACTAGCAGCTAACGGTTTTGGCATCCACTGCTTTTGCAGTGCAAACGTCAATAAAATGAAAAAGACATCTTTGTATTTTACAAAATTAGGTCTGATCTTATAGAACTCCTGAAAGATCTCAGGAACCCTCAGGAGTCCTTGGGCTACACTTTGAGAACAACTTCAGTAAGCAACTAAGAAATATCACCACTGATGATGATGATAAAATTATTTCATATTATTCCCATCTTCAAAACACACGAAGATGAAGGTAAGAGTTCTAGACTTCAGAACATTTTCAGGAAGGAAAATTCTGTAATCTTCCTGACAACCAAATTCCAATGTTTGATCATTTAGACTCAACAACACTTTTCCTATATTAACCATCTAAACTTTTCTCTTTCTAATACAGATAGAGTCTACTTCTCTCTCATGTGGGCTTGGAGAAAAACCAATCATGTCCTCTTCTTTGTGACAGTTCTACTAGTATAGGTGTTGTGGCCTCTCTCCTGCAATCAGAGGTTTGACTGGCCCTGTTCAAGTTCAGAGACGTCTGGGAAGAGACAAAGCTGTATACCTAAGTCACATCGACACAATCTATCAATGGAAGTTGTGAGACAAGCCGGCATTGAAAACTTAACCATAATGGCCCAGAAAAACAGAAAAGCACTCAAAAATTATTCTTCACTTTACACAGGTTTTTAAAATTTATCTATTGCTTTGGTTTTTCCAGTTTGGTTGTTTCTGCAGTTTAACTGAATCTGAACGTGTTTTTATTTGTACTATGAGCCTTTCATGTCTCAATATTAAAATACATTCATAAAAGTTCAACAAAGGTTTACTGAGTACTCGCTATGTTCCATTCTATGTGCTAGAGATGCAATAATGAACAATAAGACCGTATGACACTCAGAGCTCTTTCATCTTTGTGGTGGAAAGGGAGAGCCAGTAAATAAGTAGACTTTCGAATAACAAAGGAAATTTAAGGGTGTGATCAATGCTACAAAAAAACTAAAAATAGCTGAAGAGATGGAGAGTGACCAGTTGGGAGAATATCTTTGGAACTGAGACCTGAACGACTAATTCTGAAGATCTGGAATAAGAATGTACCAAATAGAGAGGCTAGGAAGCACTGATGCCCTGAGACTAGAACTGAAACGGGGTAAGTCTGACTGAAACACAGTGACCAACGAGGAGAATTACACAAGAAGAAGTCAGAGCCATAGGCTGAGGCAGAGTCATGAAAGGAACTGAGGAGAAGCTGATTTTCTATGGCACCCTAATGGTTCTCACAACCTGATGGAAGCCATCTGTCTCTTTAAAAACAGAGATGGTGATACTAAAGACATAGGGGGAAAGACAATAGGTTAGAGGTTACGAGAACAGGTTCAAATTCCTGTTCCTCCATTGTACCTCAGGAGCAAAGAAAAAAAAAGGGAGAATTAATATTTATTAAACACTGGTAACTGCCAAGCTTTGAACCAAGAGTTTGATCCTGTTTCATTTAATTTAATTGGGTTATTTTCCCGGGTCTCTGATCCTTTAAAGTGGAGAGAGTAATAATTAATACTTGTTGTAGCTATATTATAGATAGTCAGAAAGGTACGTAAAACAACATGTAAAGTTCTTTGACAACTGAATATCTATTTCAAGGTATTATCATTATAGATAAACATATTTCTTTTTTAAGTTATAGATTTGTATGACATTTGTCTTCCTTAGTCTAGGATATTCTATGTCTGGCATAGAAAAGACCATTATTTGAAGATTTCTTATCACTGTCACCAAACAAAAGAACTAAGAGGGGCAATAAGACACTCCAGAGAGCCAGGCACCCCAACTTGGGCTACAAGGAGGACTACGACCTAGATATTTTTTCAAGCTCTACTCATTCATGCTTTCCTTAACCATTTCAATTTACATATACATCCTTGTAAGCCTATTAGAATCAACTTGCAAAGGGAAAGGCTCTCTTGTTCTTTGGCATCCTTTCATGGACATCGAGCTGTTACCATCACACATAACACCTGCGATGTAGTTTCACGAGATCTCACATTACTGAACAGGAAACCAAGATGATTACGAATCTTTGAAAACTTGGAAACAACTGATAAGGACAGTAAAATAGCCTAATGAATTAAGCTGGCCAAGAAGTCTGATAAGAAAGGCATTTACACCCAACGTGGTTGAGAATGTTGTAACTACTTAAGCATGTTTCACATGTGAAAAAAACTTAAAAAAAACACATTTTAAGAAAGTTTCAATTACAATCATTCACAGAAGCTTTAAATAAATATTATTTCATTTGCTTATGTGGTAACAAAACAGCAGCCAAAAACTAAATTACCTATGGAGTATAATTATGCATTCTGTGAAGTGCATTAACTTTAAAGATAACTGGTAAAGTTTCATTTGCTAACGTGTGATTACTTCTATCAGCTCATTAAGCATCCACTTCAAACTGTGAACTTATAAGAGCAAAGGCTGTGTAATTTACAACTGCAATCACTGGCTCTAACATACTTCTGGGCTTAGAGTAAATACGCAATCTTCTCAAATGAAAGAAAGCCCACTTCCAAACAAATCCACTTGCAACCAATTTTTTTTTTTTAAGATTGCCACCTGAGCTAACAACTGTTGTCAATCTTTTTTTTTTTTTTTCCTGCTTTATCTCCCCAAATCCCCCCCGGTACATAGTTGTATATCTTAGTTGCAGGTCCTTCTAGTTGTGGCATGTGGGATGCCGCCTCAACATGGCCTGACAAGCGGTGCCATGTCCCCACCCAGGATTCGAACCGGCAAAACCCTGGGCCACCGCAGCAGAGCGCATGAACTTAACCACTCGGCCATGGGGCCGGCTCCTACAATGAATTTTTTAACTCCAAAATTTTCCAAGCTCACTACTTACCTCTGGTATACAAGCTCCTGTGAAGCCAAACAAGCCGTTGGCATTGTCACTTTTTTGTATTACTATTCTTGCTGTAGTATTTTCTTCAGAGATGCGAGCTCCTCCATATACAGAGACTAGTCTAAGAATGAATAATTCTTCTCCTTCCTCTTCATTGTCATCTCTTGCAGAAATAATGAAGGATTTGTTAGTTTCTCCCTGTCTGAACTCCAGATATCCAGAAACAGGGTGCAAATCACTCTTGGCTGGCATGGCATGAAGCTCATAAATTTCTTCAAGGGTCAGTTTCCGCTCATAGGACCTCACATCCTGCATCAGACCTGTAAATCTGTCTCTACCATTCACTCCTGCCCCAATTCTCAGTGTTCCAGGACCTGAAATTAGAGATGGGTTTAAATACTACCATATCCACAACTATGCTGTCTTAAATTACAAGCATGATTCAGAAAGTGAAGCAATTTTTTTGAAAGGTAAGTAAAGCCTTTCAAAACTGGAATACAATCAAATAAAGGCAATCTTCTGTTATGATGAAAAATGAATTAGTAATCACTGGCATGTAAGATATTTTGTATTAAAGGATATTTTTGTACATGTGTATGTATGTGTGTGTATACATATGTACGTATGTGTACATTTAGACAGACATTTCTTCCAGGAAATTTTAAAATTTCCTTTCACATAGAAGAATGGAATGATTCAATTCAGTCACAATTTTGAAAGTTTATTATTACTATTCTTTGAGAACTTCAAGGGTCTATCTGTTAGGAATTCATCTTGAGTTAAATAAAGTTGTGAGAATTCAGCAAAAGAAGTTTTTGTGGACCAAATACATTTCTTTATCCAAACAACTAATGCAATGGATGCAGAAAGAGAAATATTCCTTCCCAGGAACATTATATGTGAGTCTTAAGGACTTTTTCCTGATAACAACAACATGCAGCCTAACTATATTACTATATATCAATAACAACCCTTTTCAGGAATTCACTGATTCTTATTTCTTTACTTATTCCCTCTCCAATAACTCAACTAAAATATTTACGTAAGATGAGAGCTTGGAAGTGATTTGGGGAAAAAGTACAAGCAACATTTCTTATTGATAGCAACAATCAAGAGAGTTTTATAAGTCACTACCCAGATACCTCTTTCAGGGTAGTCACAAGTGTCCTGCACATTACTGCTGTGACTGTCCCCATGCCTTCTCCAAAAGTTCTCGACTGACTATATAGTAATGAGAGTGAAATATCTACAACAGGCAAAAATATGGATGAATCTCATAGGTAATATTGAGCAAAAGAAGCCAGACACTCAAGTATACACACTGCTCAATTCTATTTACATAAATTAAAAAACAGGAAAAGCTAATCTCATGCTCTTCGAAATGGCACTAGTAAGTGGGCAGGGTGATGCGTTAGTGACTGGAGAAGAGCCAAAGCGGGGCTTCGGGAATGCTGTTTCTTGATCTGGGGGCTGGTTACATGGGTGCTAAAACTGACGAACTTATAGTTTTAAAAAATTCATCTACCTGTACACTTATGACATGTACACTTTCATATATTTTGTAATATATAAATATATTTCATTAATAACTTTTAAAAATGTATATAGTTTTAAAATTTTCTTTCCAGGTTACAAATTACAAAAACAATACAGTCATGTGCCACATAACATTTCAGTCAACGATGGACCGCATATATAATGGTAGTCTCATAAGATTAGTACCATATAGCCTAGTGTGTAGTAGGCTACATCATCTAGGTTTGTTTAAGTACACTCTATGATGTTCACACAATGACAAAATTGCCTAACAATGCATTGCTCAATATGTGTCCCCGTCATTAAGCAACACATGACTATGTAAGTTCCTTGAAGTAAGCTCAACAGAGACAAGAAGCACCAGCTCTCACTTCCCCCACCTTTCCCATTCTCATTCTCCCACCATGCCATCACCAAAGGAAGCAATGTTAACAGATACACGTATATATTCACACAATCAAAAGGTGAATAATTTAATGCCATAGAGTGCTGTAAGCACAATCCTTGGAGCTAAATCGGTAGCGTGCACAAGCGATTCTTTTGTCCATCTTTTTTCCTAATAGGAAAAAAAAACACAGCCAGGCATCTAAGCCAGGAGGTTCAGAAGAAAAATATTCTATTAAGCGATAATCATATAAGCTCTGCTCTACTTTCTTACTAAATAAAAACAGGATCAAATCATAGGATGAATGGGCTGGGAGGGAATGGGTGATTATATTAGAGATAGACAACATTTGTGTGTAAACAAGAGCATTTGATCCAGCTTAAAGACAAAGATTATCATTTCAAAGCACTCCACAAAATTCAACAATTTACCTCCTGATACTATAAACCCCTGTAATTGCTGGGGTTTGTGATGTAATTTTTCTCTTCTGATTCCTCTTTAACCTTATCTCCACCACACTCCACCCCTAGCAATTCTGAGGTAGCAGCAGTTCCCCAGATACAATATGCCATTTCACATTTTTACACCTTTGCTCTTTTCTCTATGGGGAATATCTTGCCCCATCCCTCCTACTACCACAAGGGGAATAAATGTCCCTCCTTCGTAATTTTGAAGCAATCTGTTTGCGCAACTCTCTCCCAGAGCCTATTTCAGGTACCTCAAGGGCAAAGACTTTGCCTGATTCATTTCTGCAACACTCAGCACAGCACTTGTAGACTTGATAGACACATATTTTACTTAAGAAATTAAACCAATACACAAGCAGATTTTTAATATCTGTTAGTCTTTTTAAGAAATCAGAATTTTTAAAAATTCAAACTTCAGTGTCCTAGTTATAAAGATGACCCTCACCATCAGCAATGGCTTCTCCTTTTAGACTCTTGATTCCTCTGGGCATTGCATTTCCATCAAGGTAGAATTCAATGATACCATCATCCAGAATAATTAGAAGATGAAGCCAAACACTTTCTTCTAAATATTTCACAACTGTTGTCTTGGCAATATATGTAGCATTTGATCCCAAAGTTTTGTAATCAAGGGAAAGTGTCACATGGGATTCATTTGTTTGAATTTTTACCCCATAGTAGATACTTCCATTTCCATCATCCTTTGCTATAACAAATCCATTTGTATTGGCATTGGGCATTACCCAAGCTGAAAACGTGAAGTTGGCAATTGAGTTATTCCTGGAGGGATGGTATTTCGGATTAACAGTTCCAAATGCACCCTCTAGTCCACTAAAGTATAAAGCATCTGTTCCACTATGGTGACGCCGCATGTGCGGTTGTAAATGCACAGTGCTGGGGAAAACTCCAACCAGCAAAAAATCTATCATTGGAGGCAACCCAGCAGTGAACTCACTGGACAGTATTTCCCAGCCTACTCGTACATCACCAAAGTCACCCTGCTGCCTCAAAATGGTAAAGTTGGTAATATAAGACATATCATCTTCTGAGAGGACATCTTCTGCCACTTCCCTCTCTAAGCACTCAGGATCCAAGGTGAAAACTCCAAAGGGATCATCATTGAATGGAATCATTACTGTCACCTGGAGGTTGGTTCCTGCTAGTTGGCCCCCAGGACCTGGGGACCCACCTGCAATGAGAACATTTATAATCAATGAGAAACCAGAATTTGAAGTACTTTCTAGTATAAGGTGAAGACAAAAGGAATTTGTTAAGCAAACTTCTGGTTAAATAATTTACTCATTGATCAGAGAACAATAGTGTCACCATATGACTTTCACCACATTTTTCAGGGTTATTCCAGTTCAGTACAACTTCATTAACAACCAGTCAAGCCTGAAAAGAAGATATTAACTAGAGAGGTTTAATTCTTATGCTTAAAACCAAAAGTGATGGGAAAATTGATTGTTTAAATTATGGCACAAAGACCAAGCTTTAAGCTACCATTAATCTATACTTCCTAATTTCCATTAATGTTTTGTTAGAGACACGACATTTGAAATGGAAAAAATCTATTTACAAGTTTGAGGATAGATGTAAATCTCCAGCCATAAAACTTAACTAAGTTAAGACCACAAAATGAATGTTAAAAACAACACTTCTATCAAAAAGGGTATTTTGGTGGGGTCGGCCCATGGTTAAGTTTGGGACGCTCCACTTTGGCAGCCAGGGTTTGGTTACCGGGCATGGACCTGCACCACTCATTGGCAGCCATACTGTGGTGGCAACCCACATACAAAACAGAAGAAGTTTGGCATAGATGTTAGCTCAAAGAGAATCATCCTGAAGCAAAAAGAGGAAGACTGGCAACAGATATTAGCGCAGGGTGAATCTTCCCTCAGGAAGAAAAAGAAGATATTTTGACATTTAAAGTCAGATAATTAAGATAAACTTACTTCTTCATTAATTGCATTTTCTATACAGCTCTAATTATTTAAGTATGAAATTTTGGTGATAAAATAAAAGAGATGGGAAAACACAGCACCTGAAATGTTTACAAGCTTTAAAATATAAAATTCATTGAATTCAGGAATTTTATCTGGAAAAGCATGAAGAATTATTGGTTTGGCTGCTTCTCCATCCATAAAATTAACAGTCCCTGAAGTTTCATAGAACTCTTGTCCAGGTTGCAAAGCAGAATCATTCTGAAACAGCTGCCAAGCCACAGAAACATTGCCAAAGTGTCCTCGGTGCCTCAAAATCCTACATAACAAATTAAAGAAAATTAATCTTTATGAAAAATGTATAAGTAGTGAATCTAACTCTAATGAGAGCTTTCTGTGTTATCTCAGGAATATACTTTTTCTATTTATCATCTTTAATATAAACCAGCCAGCCATTCTTTACTGAGCAACCATGAAGAATCTCATGGAAAAAGAAGAGCGTGGTAGAACTTTAAACAATAAGGTCTTAAAAGTCACAGTCTTCAAAGTCCAAACTGAAAGATAAATTCTAAGCCCAACTGAAAAATGCCTAGATGAGAACTGGCAAAAGTTCTTCAAAAGCAAAGTACAGGGTGAGGGTAACCACTTATCATTTGAGAAAAGAGTTCCAGAAGACTTTGGATAATTCAAGTCTCTCAGTCCTGACAAAGGATGGAAGTTGGGGTGAGGAGGGTGGGAGGATGATTTCTGCTTACCCACTAAAGTGTCAAGGTTTTTTTTTTTAACAAGTGGCAAGAGCATAAAAAAGTTTACAATTCATTCAGACTACCAATTTTGAAATTAATCAATTCTTAACCAATTTTTAAATTTGGAAAGATTAACAATTGTTCCAATTTTTGCATACTTAAATATTTTATTTTATTCTATCCAATTTTGAATTTTTCTTACACAAATAGGCTTACCAAAATGCATTAGTCTTTCCCTCCTCTACTGCTTTGTCTACGGGCTCCAAAGAGAAAATCCCATTTGGGTCATCATTAGCTTCAATTATCACTGTAGCTATTCCATATTGATATACTACAGTATCACCTAAATTAAAAATGGAAAATTAAAAGAACCAGTCAACTTACTGTTAAATTTGTGTTTTTAAATTAAGAAACAGTTTATAAGTAAATTCAAATATCCTCACCAAAGGTCATAAATAAATGAGAGAGAAAGAGTTGCCTAAATAAGTTTAATGTGACTTGTCTTTGAGAAAATGTTTAATTACAGAAGGACTACTTTGATGAAAAATGTGCAAGACACTTTTCTTTGCAAGAGGAATATGGCTTCAATAGTTTAATTAGAAATCAAAAACATAGCTTTTTCCAATTTCAAATTTTTGACATAGATTCTTTCATTTCCTAAAAAATAATGAAAGGATTACCCCATAACATAAAAATACTCCTTGTCCATATTAATTGGAATCACTGGCTCAAGCATTTCCCTTTAGATCTCTGCCTTCGAGCAGCAGAGTGTGATCTGGTCATACGTAGAACAAAGCAATCTTTATGGTGTTGAACTTGATTCCTCTCTACTCCAATTCTCTCCACAGCATGTTAGCACTGTTATTGTCAATACACTAGGTCTCTTCTCATCACTTCCCTGAGGTCCATAGTTCCTCTTTGCTCCAGTTGTTCCCTATGAGAGCAAAAGTCCTTCCCATCTTTACTCACCTACCTCTTATCGTTCCTCAGGACCCACCTCAAGCAACACCTCTTCCAGGAATTCTTCCTTGAATTCCCAAGTTAAGCTAAGTGTGTCTCCACCATGTTCCTACAGCACTTCACACTTTGTCAATTTATCATAACAATTATCACATTATATTAGTACACACAGTGACACACAAGAACATACACACACACACAATTTTACTGTAAGCACTTTGAACAAATCCTTCTTAATTCCATGTCCTAGCAGAGTAGATGCTAAGTAATTGGTACACATAAGTTATTTATGAATATTAGCTGAACTGATACAAATGAAACTTTCTAAATTAGATGAAGACTACACCTAAAACTAAAATTGTAGAAGCAGAAATTATATGTAGCAAATCAGTACATTAAAAATAATTTATATAAATATACAACTCTACTCAACCTTACTTGATAATAAGCCAACGGAAAGAGGAAAAAAACAAAAACTAGTACATTATTGTATATAAAATGCTAACAATTTAAAGAAATAAAATAACTTAAAGTATCATTTCATAAGATCTAACAAAAATAACAAAACCTAAATTTGGCAGAGTTCTGCTACTATGTCCATTTGTCATGCAACACGTCATAGGTGGTTCTAAAATTTCATTCTGTTTCTCTGCAGGGAGAACTGTCAATATTTAATAAGGGCTGTAAGGATGGCCATATCCTTTGACCTAATAATTCAACCTCAGGGCATATGCTGTGAACAATGACCATCAGGCATAAACACTCACTGCCAGCACTAGGTCATGTTAGTGATCAGCTCTCCCATCATCCATCCCCTCAGGCGCCCAGTGTTTTGACATCATAAAAGAGGAGAGAAAAGAGAGAAAGAACTAAGAAAGGATATAAAACGCACAAATTCTAGAGATCTTTGTCATCCAAGTCTTCACAGCTAAAGTCATTTGATCCATCAAATGAAGCCATTTCTGGAAGAATACTGAAGACAAACGCAGCAGCAGTATACATACACACATACCTAGGTCAGTCACCCAGTCACAGCCCCCTTCTGCCCCCTCATTCTTTCCCAAAATCAAATATACATTTCCCTGATGATACATATTACAAAACAAACTCACTAAACCTCTCCTTGCAGTCATTTTCCATTCTCTTTACAAGAGTGCAGGATCCACTATTTTAATCATAGTGACATTTTGTTCCTGACAATGGTTTAAACTCAGTGACTTGTTGGCCCCAAAGATGTTTGGGACACCATCGTTTTCACCAGAATTACAACAAATTAATAAATGGCATCAAGAACTTATCTCTAGAGTAAACTCTATGAAGACAATGTCATTTCTTCATCAACTTTCTACACCTCACAGCAAAACTTTCTGTTTTCTACTTTTACTTCACCAAAATTATCTGTAGCAATTACTTTCATTTAAATTTTAGCACAATGACTGGATTCACCAAAATGTTTTCGGCCTACGTACGATCTGACTGACTATGTTATTTGTGACTGAAATTTCCTTTATGGACATCCTGCTACAAAGTCAAATTTTTCCTCAACAGATGATAGTTTTAGTTTTCGCTTTTTTGATTTTCTTAGTTAAGTCATGTGAAAAAATGAGAAAGAGATGAAGGGGAATAGGAAGAGAAATACAAATGGAGAGAGAAAGAGATAAGGAGAATGATAGAGAAACAGCACAAACAAAAATTAAGTGATCTCTCTCTTTTCCTCTTCCTCTTTCTGAATATCTCAGTCCACAAGGCACAGGGCCAAGCACAAGGTAGGCATTCACACTCGGGTGGGAGGCTGGGCACCAGTGACCCAGTGCAATGTGTTAGGATCACACAGTGTAAGGAGGACATGTCTACTGGAGGAAAGCTTGGTGTTGGATGTTGGAGTCCAAGAGGAGTGGGAAGGCATCCATGTGGGGCCATGGGGTTGGCCTAGAGCAGGAAGCTAGAACCCTAATGGAGTAAGAAATGCAATGTCATTGTGGGAAGAGGGTAAAAGAAGAAATGCAAGAGTGGTTACACACAGGGGGAACTGATCAAATAAGTAAATATATTAAAGATAATGGGAGCTGGATTTCTCACTATCAGAGGAGTGAAGGACCAATATGGAAAGCGAGAAAACTAGAATGAACTCTGTGATAATGGATGGAAATGGAGATATTGGTGTGAATTAATGATTTTCAATATATACAGTGCAATACAGAACTACAGATGTAAAAATAAGTACATACATACATACATACTTATAGTCCCTATCTCTGTACACTAACACGGCCTAGGAGGAGTATAATGTCAATACCAATAAGCACACCTAGCACCCAGATCCTGGTTTCTAAATAATATTCTTCACTAAAAGGAACCAGGGCTTCTTGGAGGAATGGCTGATTTCAGAGCTGTGACATGATGAGTTTGGAACACATTGCTGTGCCATGAAGCAAGAAAATGCTCAAAGAATATTAGAGACATGTCAAAAAGACAAAGAAGTCATACTGAACAGGCTACCACTGGCCAAATCTGGGACAATTTGACCATCAAAACAAATAATGATAGCAAGATACAACCCACTACATTAAATGGAAATCGTAAGTCCATACTGATAAGTATATCAATGAAAAAATTGAAAGTTTGATGAGTAATAGGATATTTACATAGTTTTAAAGTATCTCCTCCACAAACTACCTATGAATTACAAAGGATAAAAAGTACAATAGAAAAGATTGGCAGTCATCGCCTAAATTGTGGTCAAAGTAAACATCACAGTAAAGGGACAAAACAAAATCATGAGCCAACTGAAGGGATATGACAACAATACAGAATCACCTCTATGAAATTCCTGCCAAGGAGGTAAAACCTGAATCTAATAATGAGGAAACATCAAATAAACCCAAAATGAGGGACATTCTACAAAATAACTAGCTTGTAATCTTCCATATTATAAAGGTCATGAAAGTCAAAGAAAGACTGAGGAACTACTCCAGATTGAAGAGATTAAAGAGACATGACAATTAAATGCAATGCATGATTCAGGAAAGAATCATTTTGCTAGAAAGGACACTATTGGGACAAATGGAGAAATATGAATAGGGTCTGAAGCAATTATTATATTAATGTTAACTTCCTGATTTTAATGGTTATACGGCGGTTATGTGGAGGAATGTCCTTGTTTGTAGGAAATACTCACTAATGTATTCAGGGGTGATGGGATATCATGTCTTCAACTTACTCTCAAAAGGCTCAGGGAAAAATAGCTCTTTGCACTCTTAAAAGAATAAAATAAATATCAAGATACACTATAGCCCCTCCAATTTACTAAAAGTGGGATCAAAATGTCCTGCTTCATATATAGTAAGAAGAAGAAGGAAGAGTCTATCTATTCCCCCTTGCAAATTGTCATTCATTGTGGTTACAACTCCAGAGAATTATCTAATAGTCAGGTGGGCCCAGCCACCTATAGAATGCAGCTCCCAACCAATACGCCCAGCACCCTGCTAGAAGGGAGAAGGGGTTACAGCATGCTGATGCCTTCAGCCCTTGGGTAGATTAGATGAGTCTCTGGATAGCTTTAGCTAGAAGATTTCTAGTCCTTATATAATATTACAATTTTCTATTTATGCTATATTGTGAAAAAAGATTAAAAATAATGCCACAGAATATACCAGATATAGGAAGGCTCAACACATATATTCTTCACCCCATCCCTCAGAAAAAATTTTGCTCTTGAACAGTCACAGATGACAGTTAAGTACTACTTGGTAGCACTAATGAACAACAGTACTTAAAATCATCTTAATAAAGCACTGAAACAACACATCTGCCATAAAAATATAATTTATTTACCTGTTGAATTAAAGAGGATTATATAAAAGGGTTCATCTGTTTCTGGGATATCATCCTCATTAATGAATACAGATATGTTCTGCTCTCTACTTCCGACTGCAAACACAAGTGTTTCTCCTTCTTCAATGGGAACAAAGTCGCCCTCGCTTGCGGTAGCCTTCCCATCCATGGTAGCATATTGGACAGTGCAAGCAACATCAACAGATCCATTTCTGAGAACTATAAAGTCAGCAGTCTCACCTTCCTGAACCCTTACTACACGAGGTTCTGAAATATTCAAAAGAAAAGAAGGAACATGTGAGCTCCTCTGATTCCATCTACATATTTTCAGATCACTTTACCTTTCCCCCTGCTCCCCACAAGAAATGCCCTCCACTCAGTCTTTGCTTGAAGATTCAGTTCTGGTCCCAACTCCTACATGAGGCCTCGTCTGTTTATTTCAAGTCAATGGCCTTCCTCTTGCCTTAATTCCCATAAAATCCATTGTCTTTAACACGCAATTTATCAGTAAATTACATACTATCTGAAATCCTCTGCCTACCATTTCATACACCTCATTTCCCTATTTAGACTATAAGTTCCTTGAGTACAGGCCCAGACATCTTAAGTTTTATTTTTGCCACAGCAGTTAGCAGAAGGTTGAACCTAGGACAAATTCATTAAGCACATCTTAGCTGAAGGTTAAGAACATGACTCAATAAAATTAAAGAGGTTGAAAAGATTCCTGTAATTGTAAATTGGACAGCTTACAATAAGAGTTTAAGAAAGAATTAGACACCAATTAAGTCTCATAAATAAAACTAAAAGATGTCTCTGGTGGCAAAAGACAGTTCTAAAGAAAGCATTAAAGTGAGAAAAACAGGTAAACCTTAATTTTTACGTCCATTAAATAGTAATTATAGTAAGTGACCATGCATTAGGTACAAAACCCAGATGCTGAACTGTCCATACTGTGTAATGGAAAAAAAGATCATATGGAATAGTGTTATTTTCTGCACAAAGGAAAGAAAATACCTTGGAGCTTGAACAGTATTTCTTTTCTTTGTCCTTTAGAAGATCTTTAAAAATATTTGTTAAAATATCAAATAGATCAAATAGTGATCGTCCAAACAAATCATGAAATCGTATTTAAATAAGCACCACTTGCGCTTTATCAAAAATGTTCAGTTAAAAAAATTATTGAAAATATATATAAATACTGTTCAAGAAAGATGTGAACTCACTCAAATAAGAGAGCAATACCACCTGCAAAATAAATGGGGTCATCGTTTCTTCTAATCCTCAGAGTTGCAGCGGTTTTATTTCCTATCTTAGCTCCTCCGGTGGCATTAAGTAGGGTAATGGTAAATTCCTCCATTTCCTCTGGAATCTTTTGGAAAATGTTACACATATTTTAAGTCAGGTGATTTGTATAAATAATTGCACTATATATTCCTACATTATTTTTTATGTTTTTCAAAGAAAGCTCTATAGGGAGCGACGTCAGCATCATAGTGGAGTAAGCTCTTCCCTTAGACTCTCCCCCATAAGATAAAACAAAAAGGACATTCATAAACCAAAATGGACATTCACGCAACACAAAAGACATCTGAGAAACTCACACAGCAATGCACCTGAAGATGGAGGTGCAGGACCCCCCAGGAGGAAGTGGAAGGAGGTAAGGGGATCTCCTCTCCCTCTCCAGCAGAGACCTAGGGTGGGGGACTGTGCAGCACAGCTCTGAGAGGAGAGGGGGGAGGGGCAGCTCACCATGGGAATGCCTTCACTCTCTGAATTGCCTACCAGCTGTGGAAAAGCTCCACACAGAGGAGGCTAAGCTATTGCAGGGGTGTCATCATCAAGCCAGCAACCAAGGAGGGCAGATAGCAAGGGCAGAGCAAGAACACCCTAGGATCATGAACATGAAGGAAAGTGCCCCTCCCTCTGCCCAGCACACCAGCTCGGCAGGTCGGCCAGAGCAAGGGCCCCCATCAGAGCACATGCACATACCTTAGTAAAGCAGCAATTGCAAGTGGGCAATCACAGACGGGCCCTGTCAGCATAGATTCCAAAGGATAGGCACAGATGCCAGAGATTGCAGCATGCTCATAATACACAGCCACTGCCCCCCTTCCACAGTGGTGGCAGGTGGAATCTGTCAGGAGATACTACCAGTATATGAAGGTACAAATCCACACCATCAAATAATATGGGGAGGTATATTAATACTCAAGACCAGAAGGAAAATGACAAGCACCCAGAAAACAATCCTAAAGGCACAGAAATTTACAATCTAAATGACAGTAAATTCAAAATAGCCATAATAAAAAAACTTAATGAGATACAAGAAAATTCGGATACTTAGTTCAATGAAACCAGGAATAAAATTAATGAACAAAGGGAATTCTTCACAAAATAGATTGAAACTATACAGAAAAACCAATCAGAAATATTGGAGATCAGAGACACAATAAAGAAAAATCTGGAGTCCTTTAATAACAGAGCTGATATTATGGAGCAAAGAATTAGCAATCGGGAGTAGAGAAATATAGAAATGCTTCAGATGGAGGAGGAGAGAGAACTAGGACTAAAAAGAAATGGAGAAATTCTCCAAGAAATATTCGACTCAATTAGGAAATGCTACATAAAGACTATATGTACTCCAGAGGGAGAGGAGAGGGAAAAAGGAGCAGAGAACTTGTTCAAAGAAATAATAGCTGAGAACTTCCCAAACCTGGGGAAGGAGCTGGAATTACAAGTAAAAGAAGCTAACAAAACTCCTAATGACATCAATGTAAAAAAGACCTTCTCCAAAGCATATAGTAGCAAAACTGGCAAAAGTCAGTAATGACAAAGAAAAAGCATTAAGGGCAGCAAGGGAGAAGAAAATAACTTACAAAGGAACCCCTATCAGGTTTTTGGTAGATTTCTCAGTAGAAACCTTACAGGCTAGGAGAGAATGGAATAATATATTCAAAACTCTGAAAGACAAAAACTTCCAGCCAAGAATACTCTATCCAGCGAAAATATCCTTCAGATATGATGGAGAAATAAAAACTTTCCCAGATAAACAAACACTGAGGGAGTTCATCACCACAAGACACCCCCACAAGAAATGATCAAGGAGGCCCTCATACCTGAAAAAAAAAAGTTTACAAAGTCTTGAGCAAGGAGATAAATAGGCAGACATAATTAGAAAACGGCAGCTCTCTATCAGAAAAGGTTATCAATCACTTAATTATAACATTAAAGATAAAGAGAAGGAAAATATCAAAAATAACTATAATCATGTCATTTTAACCACAAACTCACAACACAAAATGGAATCAGTTGTGACAACAATAACTCGGAAGAGGAAGAGGACAGGGATGGAACCTACTTAGACTAAAGAAATGAGTCTATCAAAAAATGGATTATATCACCTACGAGATTTTTTTATACAAACCTCACTCTAACCACTAAATAAATAATCAGAAGAGAGACACAAATGGTAAATACTGCGAAAATCATCACAGAGAACTACCAAATGGAATTGGCAGTCTGAAATAGACACAACAAGAAACAAGGAAAATACAGAACCACTGGAAAACAAGTGATAAAATGGCAGCATTAAGCCCTCACACACCAATAATCACTCTAAATGTAAATGGATTGAATTCTCCAATCAAAATGCTGCCTCCAGGAAACATCTCAGCTCTAAAGACAAACACAGGCTCAGATTAAAGGGATGGAAGATAATACTCCAAGCAAACAAAAGAAAGCAAGTGTTGCCATACTTATATCAGACAAAGTAGACTTCAAGATAAAAAAAGGCAATAAGAAACAAAGAGAGGCAGTATATAATGAGAAAAGAGACACTCCACCAAGAAGATATAATACTTATATATGCACCCAACACAGGAGCACCAAAGTACATAAAGAAACTATTAAAAAATCTAAAAGGAGATATTAACAGCAACACAATAATAGTAGGGGACCTTAACACCCCGCTTACATCAATAGATAGATCATTCAGACAGAAAGTCAACAAGGAAACACTGGAATTAAATGAAGAACTAGACCAGATGGACTTAACAGACACATATAGAACACTCCATCCTAAAACAGCAGAATACATTTTCTTCTCAAGCGCACATGGAACATTCTCTAGAATAGACCATATGGCAGGAAACAAGGCAAGCCTCAACAAATTTGAGATCAAAATCACATCAAGCATCTTTTCTGACCATAATGCTATGAAACTAGAAATCAACTACAAGAAAAAGCTGAGAAAGTGACAAATATGAGGAAACTAAACAACATGCTACTGAACAACCAATGGATCACTGAAGAAATTAAAGGAGAAATCAAAAAATAGCTGGAGAAAAATGAAAATGAAAATACACAATACCAACCCATATGGGATGCAGCAAAAGTGGTCCTAAGAGGGAAATTCATATCAATACAGGCCCACCTTAACAAATAAGAAAAATCTCAAATAAGCAATCTTAAACTACACCTAACAGAATTAGGAAAAAAAAAAAAAAAGCCCAAAGTCAACAGAAGGAGGGAAATAATAAAAATTAGAGCAGAAATAAATAAAATTGAAACTAAAAAAAAAGTAGAAAGTATCAATGAAACTAAGATCTGGCTCTTTGAGAAGATAAACAAAATTGACAAACCCTTAGCCAGACTAAGAAAAAAAGAGAGAAGGCTCAAATGAATAAAATTATAAATGAAAGAGAAGAAATCACAATGGATATCACAGAAATACAAAAGATTATAAGAGAATACTATGAAAAACTATATACCAACAAATTGGACAATCTAGAAGAAGTGGATGAATTCTTAGACTCATACAACCTCCCAAAAGTGAATCAAGAAGAAATAGAGAATCTGAATAGAATAGTCACAAGTAAAGAGACTGAAACACTAATCAAAAACCTTCCAAAAAATAAATGTCCCATACCAGATGGCTTCTCTGGAGAATTCTACCAAACATTCAAAGAAGATTTAATATCTATCCTTAAACTATTCCAAAAAGTTGAAGAATATGAAATACTTTCTAACACATTTTACAAGGCCAACATCACCCTGATCCCAAAGCCAGAGAAGGAAAACACAAAGAAGGAAAATTACAGGCCAATATGGCTGATGAACATAGATGCAAAAATCTTCAACAAAATATTGGCAAATCAAATACAGCAATATATTAAAAGGATCATACACCATGGACAAGTGGGATTTATCACAGGGACACAGGGATGGTTCAACATCCACAAATCAATCAATGTGATACACCACATTAACAAAATGAGGAATAAGAATCACATGAGCATCTCAATGGATTCAGAGAAAGCATCTGACAAGATCAAACATCCATTTATGATAAAAACTCTCAATAAAATGGGTATAGAAGGAAAGTACCTCAGCATAATAAAGGCCATTTATGACAAACCCACAGTCAACATCATACTCAACAGGGAAAAACTGGAAGCCACCCCTCTGAGAACAGGAACAAGACCACAGTGTCCACTCTCACCACCCTTATTCAACATAATACCGGAGGTTTTGGCCAGACTGATTAAGCAAGAAAAAGAAATAAAGGTATCCAAATTGGCAAGGAAGAAGTGAAACTCTCGCTGTTGGCAGATGATATGATTTTATATATAGAAAGCCCTAAAGAATCCATCAGAAAACTATGAAAAATAGTCAACAACTACAACAAACTGCAGGGTACAAAATCAACTTACAAAAATCGGTTGCATTTCTATACACTAATAACAAACTAGTGGTAACAATTCCATTTACAATCACAACAAAAAGAATAAAATATCAAAGAATAAATTTAACCAAGGAGGTGAAAGACCTATGCAATGAAAACTATAAGACATTATCGAAAGAAATCAATGATGACACACAGAAATGGGAAGATATTTCATGCACACAGACTGGAAGAATAAATTTAGCTAAAGTGTCCACACTACCTGAAGCAATCTACAAATTCAGTGCAATCCAAATCAGAATCCCAATGACATTCTTCAGGGAAATAGAAGAAAAAACCCCAAAATTCTTACTGGTCAACAAAAGACTCCAAATAGTTAAAGCAATCCTGAGAAAAAAAGGAACAAATCTGAAGGAATCACAATCCCTCTCTTCAAAATATACTACAAAGCTATAGTAATCAGAACAGCCTGGTACTGGTACAAGAATAGGTACACAGATGAATGGAACAGAATTGAAAGCCTAGAAATAAAACCACATATCGACAGACAGTTAATCTTGGACAAAGGGAGCTAAGAACATGCAATGGAGAAAGGAAAGTCTTTTCAATAAATGGTGTTGGGAAAAGTGGACAGTCACATGCAAAATAATGAAAGTAGACCATTATCTTACACCATATGCAAAAATTAACTCAAAATGGATCAAAGACTTGAAGGTAAGACATGAAACCATAAAACTCCTAGAAAAAGCAGCACACTCTTTGACATCGTCTTAGAAGCATCTTTTCAAATACCATGTCTACTGGGGAAAGGGAAACAAAAGAAAAAACAAACAAGTGGGACTTCATCAGACTAAAGAGCTTCTGCAAGGCAAAGGAAACTAGTAACAAAATGAAAAGACAACTCACCAACTGGGAGAAAATATTTGCAAATCATATATCCAACAATGGTTCAATCTCCAAAATATACAAAGAACTTACATAACTCAAAAAAAAAATTTAAAAATGGGCAGAGGATCTGAACAGATATTTTTCCAAAGAATATATACAAATGGCCAATAGGCACACAAAAAGATGTTCAACATCACTAATCATCAGAGAAATGCAAATCAAAACTATACTAAGGTATCACCTTACACCCATTAGAATAGCTATAATCACCAAGACAAAAAATAACAAATGTTGGAGAGGCTGTGGAGAAAAGGGAACCCTCATACACTGTTGGTGGGAATGCAAACTGATGCAGTCACTATGGAAAACAGTATGGAGATTCCTCAAAAAATTAAAAATAGAACTACCATATGGCCCAGCTATCCCACTACTGGATATTTATTTAAAGAACTTGAAATCAACAATTCAAAGAGACTTATGCATCCCTATGTTCATTGCAGCATTATTCACAACAGCCAAGACATGGAAGCAACCCAAGTGCCCATCAACTGATGACTGGATAAAGAAGATGTGATTACACACACACACACACACACACACACACACACACACACACACAATGGAACACTACTCAGCCATAAAAAAGGACAAAATCATCTCATTGGTAACAACAAGGATGGACCTTGAGGGTATTATGTTAAGCAAAATAAGCCAGAGGAAGACAAACACCATATGATTTCACTCACAAGTGGAAGATAAACTAACATATGGACAAAGAGAACAGATTAGTGGTTACCAGAGGGGAAGGGGGTTGGGGAGTGGGCATAAGGGGTAAAGGGGCACGTTTATATGATGACTGACAAATAACAATGTACAACTGAAATTCCACAATGTTATAAACTATTATGACCTCAATAAAATAAAATTTAATTTTTTTCAAAAAGCTCTCTAATTATAGTACCAATGATCATTTTCATTTCTGAGGCAGAACCACTGAAAATCATTCAAGTAGGACTTAGACCAAAAGAAATATGTTAATGTGCATTCATCCAAACAGCCGCTTTATTTTGACAGACTACAAAATTAAATAGATACAGAGATATTTTGCCTTATATAAGCTAAAAATGAAAATACTATATAGCTCATATTATTTCTTTAAGAAAATGGGGAAAACATTGTTTATAAGGTAAAACACGGAACAGAAAAATAACTTTTTGACACATTTAGAACAGAGTTCAAAATAGTAAGGAAAACTCAGGTAGCTCTCAAAGGTCCCTTACAAACCTTACTGAAGTTTTACCTAAGTGATAAAGACCTCACTCCCGTGTCCTACCGAGAGGAGATTCCCTACATCTCTGAGCCTAAATGAATCCCCAGGTAGGCATTCTTTCTCTTTCATTTCACCCATGTGAGCTGGTCTTCTCCTCATCCCAAAACGGAAGAGTGTTGGAATTTTGTCTCTCGAGGGACAGGTTTGAAGGAAAGGAGACGGGCTTCCATAGCTGTTCGAAAAAGCACAGCTCTCCTCAGAAAGGTCCTCTTCTCATTGTTACTAAGTTCTTTCTCTTGTAAGACGAACACCATACTGGATCCATGATCCATCTGGCCCAGTGTCCTGATTCTGAGAGTGCACCATAAGGTGCTTGGTTGATGGGGCCCTTGTCTTTAAAGGGTCTAAGTACAAGCCAAGCGCTTAACCTCTCCCACAAGTGTGAGCCCCGATACTAGACACCTACGCAGTGTCACTGTCAGTTCTAAGAGTTAAAAATGCCTTCAGGGGTACCAAAAAATAATATTTCTCTTTTGGCTTACAGTCAATTATTGTCATACTTGACTTCTTTAAAAACATACTAACATAACAAAATACGTCACCAGATGTTTAATTGTTTAACAAAAAATAATTACCAAGCAATGACAACAAGTAAAGAGAGAGTTATATATGCAACATTTACCTCATCTGGAAGGGAGTAAACGGTGATATGTTTTAAAAATTCCTGATCTCCAAAGAAAATAGTCCCTTGGACAGGAAACACATCTTGTGTAAAGTCTGGACTAACCACCCATGATGCACTAACATGACCAAAGTTGCCTCGATTTCTTATTACACCATAAACAGCTGTGAAATACAAATGTGCATAATATATAGGAATATATGTTAAACAATTTTAAAACAATGAGTATAGAAATGGCTTAAATAAGCGAAAGTAAAAATAAGACTTTTTTTTAAAGATTGGCACCTGAGCTAACATCTGTTGACAATCTTCGTTTTTTGTTCGTTTTTTTTTTTCTTCTTCTTCTTCTCCCCAAAGCCCCCCAGTACATAGTTGTGTATTTTAGTTGTAGGTCCTTCTGGTTGTGCTATGTGGGACACCGCCTCAATATGGCTTGATGAGCAGTGCCATGTCCACGCCCAGGATCCAAACTGGTAAAACCCTGGGCCGCCAAAGTGGAGCGTGCAAAAGTAACCACTCAGCCACAGGGCTGGCCCCAAGACCTCTTTTTAATAAAAAGAAATTATTTGTTTAGCCCGGCCTCCAAGGTACGCATAGAAATGTATTAGTCTAGTCCTCCGTCTGTAGGTATACCATTGATAAAATAAATGGACCCGATCTTTTCTATCACTTTTTGGGATTTTAAGTCATTCAGCACAGGGAACAGAATGGTGACGAATTAGGTCCACCTATCATAAAGTCCTACAAGGGTATTTGCTGAAGGCAGCCACAGGAAGCTGCACACTCCAACGTGGTGTGCTTACCCAAACAGACACTGCTCTGGAAATCAACCACTGCGCTTCTCATTTCAGGCCACTACGACAGTCCCTAGCAGTAACTCTGAGTTTTCAAGTTTTTCCTCTTTGACTTGACTCATTCTTAAGTGTTTGAGTTCCACAGCATATGGTGAATTGAAATAAAAATATAACTGAAGAGAGGCCAGCTTGGTGGTACAATGGTAGAGTTCACAAGCTCTGCTTCAGCAGCCTGGGGTTCATGGGTTCAGATCCCCAGCACGTACCCACCCACCACTCATCAAGCCATGCAGAGGCAGCATCCCACATACAAAATAGAGGAAGATTGGCACAGATGTTAGCTCAGGGACAATCTCCCTCAAGCAAAAAAGGGGAGGCTGGCAACAGATGTTAGCTCAGAGCCAATCTTCCTCACAAAAAACAAATAAATAAATAACTGAAGACAGTACCATCACAATACTATGTAAAAAATAAAAATAGCAATCTTAAATATGATTTCTTAAAAACACCAAGTTCTGCACTATATGTCATTTCTAAGACAGATGGACAACTAAAAATAACTATTTATTAAAGAAATGAACTAAAAAGTGATTCACTTCCTCTTCAGTAAACAGTAATAGGATGTAAGAAGCAGAACAAATTACCACTATAGGTATCATCTCCTTTGCTTTCATTTATCATAACAATTAGATCATCAGAAACAAATTCTATAATCCCATGAGGATCATCATTCTTTAGAATCGTTATGTTGACAACTGTAGCACTTCCCAACTTGCTTTCTCGTTCACCATGGCTGCTGAGGACCACCCAGTACTGTTCATCCAACTGAAATGAACATGTCAAATTAGGAAAAACACAAAGTTGAAATCTTCAGAGCAAATAAAAATATATATATTCAAAAATAGTAATACCCTCAATTTTTCAGAGACATACTGGTAATTCACTGAAAGGACAAAAGAGCTGATGTTATTTCTTAAAAAAATTTTTAACATTCTCCCATCAGTGAAGAGAGATTATCAGACATAAGCATACATTATCCAAAAAGGGAAATGATAAACCATGATACTATACTAAAATATTAAGACTGTACCTTATCACTGATGATCTAGTCATTTAAACTGAGTCAATAAAATAAAAGTAATTTAAAAGTTACAAATATATTGGTGCGCAAACACAATGAAACAATATCTGGTCCCATTAATATAAAACAAATTTATTTCCCTTAAAAAAGTAATTTTACAGAAAAACGTCTTCAGTTGAAAACCATATTATTAAAAGTTCAATCAATGCAGATTACATAAAATAAGGCTTAACATAAACAAAGCTAACAGGAGATGAAAACTGATCACACACAGAAAGTTTCATATTTTTGGTACTTCTTTATGTAGGACAAACATACACCATTCAAATCTGAATGAGTCTTACCTTGTTTTTTTCATTTTCAAACATAAGTACTTCTAAATTCATTCTTGCCCACTTCCTTTCCTATGGCTCCTTGCCAACGTTCGAATTCTTTATATTCATAACATACTAGATACTATCAAAAGCACAAGGAAAAAATAAAATCCCGTACCTCTGGTATCCCATCCAGTCTTGTCAGCAAGGTGATCACAATCTCCCTTTCCCCAGGTTTAAATTCCAGCACCCCTGTGTTTCCATAGAATTCATTGCTCTCTCCTGGCTCTACGCAGTAGCGTAGAAACTGCTCGACCAGAGCTCCCCGGGATCGAGTGATGTGGAGTTCTACAGACTCTCCTTCCTTAAAAAGGAAATCCACAAGCGTTCAAATCCTCTGAGCTCCTTCTGCAGTTCTGAGTCTATAAGAGACTGGAGTTTCCTTATACTTACTTTTATAACATAGGGTCCTCTGGAAGCAGGAGAAAATTCAAAAACTCCCCCAGGATCATCATTTTCCAAAATAATTAGCTCACGGCTGGTATATCCAGATTTCAGCACTTGATTTTCCACATTGACCCTGGAGAAATCAGTGGGGAAAAGGCATCCGCTACCTATGGTCTTTCTTCCGAATTTTGCAGATTTATTTACTCCAGATAATGAATATGAAGGTTATTAGGAGTTAAAACTTAAATTGAATTTAAGTGTATTAAAATCACTTAAGATCAAAACAGTTTTACTCATAACATTTATGAAAGAACTTCTTTTTCTGAATTCATTATATCAGAATATCAGTAAATATCTTTGATATTTGACTGGAACCAAACACTGCGTATGTATGCCAAAAATATAGTAATCAAAGGTTGTAAATATATTTTTATAAAACATCAAATTTACAGCTTTGTTTCCAGTTTTAGAAAAATTGCATTTGTAACATGTCATTAGAAAATACATTTAAATAAAATTGTTCTAACTTTACATACACTTGAATTTTTTCAAAAACTCATTACATAAGATTATACTAACTGACTAAAAGTTGGATAACTGCATGGGCTAAAGCAAGCCACGCTGATCAAAAACAAATAAAATTATGCTTAGATTTTAGAAGTATTTTGTGACCTTTCATATGATTCTATTCATCTCAATATTAACCTCTTGCACTTTTTTTATTAGAAAAGAAAATGTAGGACATATGAAAAAAAGGAATAGAATAGATCTGAGATGCATGACACATTATAAAAATTTCTACACATATCTCAAAAGAACATATTAAAACTAGATGTTTTTTATTTCTGGTTTTTATGCCCCGTGCATAATTAGAATGATCAAAGGACTGGCACTGCAAGGCTCTGAGGGTTTAAAAGCCTGCGTGCTCTTTGAGAATTCTCAAGCCCGCAAGCTGCTCTAAACCTTTCCAAATGTCACTTTCTATTGAACCAAAAAGTACTCAAGACCAGACCTCAAAATCACAATGAAGCCACAATTAATATGTAGAAAGGACAGCTCGCTTCCTATCTAACAGAGAATCTGAATTAACATTCTTCCCTAGCTTTTGGAAATCTGACAACCAATACCTAGCACACTAGTGGCCACATAAGACATAGCCCAAATAATAGGACAGTTATTTGTTCTATTGTTAATGCAGTCATATGATTTTCATAGCAAATCTGTCCTCATTTCATTTACATCAATTTTTCATTAATTAAAATTTCCTACGTCCACATAAGCTAGGAGACAAGAAAACTGGATCAAAATATAAAATATAAAAATTCATTCTCAGCACTAAACAAATGAATTTATTTATAACCTTTCTTAAAATATACTACCTTATGTTAAAAAGGCAAACTTGAAAAATTCTTTATACAACAACTGAGAAAACACAGGCAAGAAATTGCTTAAATGCACTCAGAAACCAATGGAAGAGATAAGAGCACTGACTGCAAATTCTGTTAAAACTACAAGACTCATAAAAGATGTTAGGTAAGAATTTCACAAGCAAAGCACAATAATTGTTCCCCAGGTTATGTGTAAACTATAAGGAAAGTTAAAACTTTAAGTTCTTCAAAACATGTAATTACATTAATTCTGAAACTTTGAATCAGATATCTTAAATGCACTCAATTTAAAACCCTTACAGAAAAAATAAATACATTTCCTATAAGCCCCCCTTATCATTAGAAAATGAAACTACACACAAAGCATGCGCAGGCCGGGGACAGGCACAATTTCTCAAAACCTGTAGTCATGCAGAACAGCAGCCTCATCCAAAATAATGGCTTGCAAAGCAAAATGTTGAATCACTAAAAACCAGGCATTATTTTGTACACTTACCCAAAATACACAACAAATCTTTCAGTTTCTACCCTGTCAACACAGAAAGCAGCGTGGGAGGGGGAAAATGGAGACAAAGACACCATATGCCAAAATCTCAATACTGCTAGAAATTTAGATGGCAGCGCAAAAATAAAGCTAAAGGAACCCTTTCTTATTTTTCCCCCATCAACTAGTAATGTTCACTTTATGGGAACTCTGCACACTGGGTTCTTTGCTATTGACAAATGCTAGCAAGAGGTTCGGCAGTTCCCACTTAGGGAAGATGACCCCATGGCCAGCCAGCATGTCAAGACCCATTGAAGACATTCCTTTCCAGGCCTGCTCCAAGGCGCTGGGGCCTGCAAAGCCCGGTGCATGCTCATACACCACAGCAGCTGAGCAAATTTCACTCAGCCCGACTTAGAATTACTTAGTAGCTTTAATTAGGTTTTAAAAAAACAAAAACCTCCATCCTCAGGTCTAAAGCCAGTTGTTCTCTGAAAAAATAAATATCATCAGAGAAATACATACTCTTCATCATTTGCATAGGAATATACTCAAGAAGGCATAAAATATCAATACCTTTTAATTATAACAAATATTACTTAAAAATAACTTTATATCAGAAAATCTAAACACTTTTCCAAATCCCCAATTTACTGCATTTTCAAACTGCCTTAAAAACACATGTCAAAATATAAGGGCTTACTGCTTCACTTTTAAAGCCAAGTAACATTATCTGTAAATAAGGGGTTATATGAAAATTTTTTCTGAAATAAACTGGCATAATGAAACTGTTTCTGATTTAGGGAAAACTAAACAATAAAATATTTAACTGGTATGGTATTAAAAGCATCATAAATTATTTAGTAACAGGGCAATTTTTATCTCTATCCAGTTGAAATATAGAGAATTTGCATCTAAATTTAAGAGAAAATTATAAACTATATCACCATATAGTATCATCTTTTGTTGCAATGTTATATTGTAACTTATTGTACTCACATTTACTAGCATTCATTCATTCTTTCATTTCAGTTTTGTTAAAAATTTGCAAAATTGAGACAGGTTTTGATAAAATATGTTATTTCAAATCATAAATTTTATTCTCACATTCATTTAAATATGTCTTATAACACTCAAGTGTTATTTTCTCATTCTTATTCACGCACAATTGAGATAATACAAGTATGATCTACTTACTAATTAAAACATTTTAGTATAAATTTGAACTTCCTATATTTGAAAAGAGAGAAACCAATCACTTCTAAAATTCTCTGCTCCACTCTTTGTTACTTCCTTGTGTACCATTTTCACCCATCGGAAAGAGAGAGGGAAAAAAACACCCAAAAAGTATATCTAATTAATTTCAAAAGTTTACACGGTAAGGTTAAAAAACTGACTATTTTGAAAGAATATGAAGAATAGTCACTTGAACTTAGAGAGGTATAATTTAAATCATTCTTCAAACATTTAGTTCAGAGCAGAAACTCTTAGCTGAGCTAACAAAGTTTCTACAAATTGCTACATCTTTGGTTTATAATTGCTGCTCATTTTTCTTTAGGTTTTTTTTTTGTGTCCACTGATTTAATAAGTACGCAAACATAAAGAAAAAAGCACAAGCGAAAAAATAATAATTTTCAGTGTACATTTCATTACATTTCACTGATTTTTTTCCATCACACGAAATAGCTTTCTTAAGAGTTAATGTAAAATATATATTAAAACCATAAGTCATTTAGACAGTGTGTGTGTGTATGTTGTATTTGGTTTTCACTTTTTGATTTTTTTGTCTGCCTATTTTGTTGTTGTCTTGTGTTGTTTTACTTTTCATGTAAAAAAAGGAACTAAACATAACGTGGTTCTGAAAGCAAACAAAATTAACAGTGGACATTCAATAAATATGTTCCCTAAATTCTGCACTTTTCTTTCACAGAAAAATAAAAAACAACTCATCACATTTATGAAATGTGTTTACATAAAACACCTAGAAAGAAAAACCTACAAGAGGCTGATAGTAAAGTATAGAGAAGACTAGGGGTTACATAAGTTAATTATTACTTAATACTTCAGTCCTGATTAATATAGTACAAAATAACTCCTACTGAATTTATCTGTGAATTTTACTGTTTCTAAAATATGAATTTTGCAAAGCCTTCAGGTCACACTAACCTTCTTTAATATGTATCAACCGTAACATAAAGAGACCTGTAGTCAATAAGCTTAGTTTCAATTTTTTTAAAAATTAACATCAATTAAACACAGTATATTTTTTTTCATTTTTGGACGGATTTTCTAAATTACTGAAAAAAAAACCTCTCTTTGAGAGATTGTGATATTGTCTTAATATAAATTACTCACTGAAAAATGTTAAGTATATCCTTATTACTACTGAAAAATATCCCTTAAATTTATATTATTTTTGATTCTCTGGAAAATAAGTATTATTTAACACTTAAATTCAATGTAAAAAGAGAATTTCATTATCTGAAGATTAACGCCTTCTTTTTACTGACTCAAAAAAGCTCTAATCCTTTCCCCAGTTGAAAATGAAGCCAGCAGAGCTGTTTGCTTACCCTAACATTTCAGATTTGTTGCTGCCTATTTTTTTATATAGCAACATATTAGCTATAGTTAAGATTTACCCGATATCTCCCACAAATTCTCTATGTAACGTTTCTTCACAATAAATAGCAGGGTAAAAGTTCACTATGTCATAATATCGATAGTCTAACCAGAAGCCATCAACATAGAATGGAAAAGCTCAGCGTAACGTTATCTACCCATTTTCTTTTTACTTTATGTGGAGAAAAGAATTCAAAAACAAAATTATTTCATAGAACTCAAACATACAAATGTTACTAAACATTGCCCAAATGGGTTAGTACCTGTCCAGAGAAAGCGTTACCGTCTCATTCATTTCCGGTATGTCATCAGCTTTGACAGTAATGTTGATTGTCGTGTCACTTTGCCCAGATAAAAACACAACAGAGCCATTAAAGGGACTTATGTCGTCCAGGGTCACTGCTTTTGAATTAAAGCCAGAGGGCTTCAAACTCCAATACACGGTAGCCTGGCCATCAGTTCCATCCCTATGTAACGGAATGTACACCTTATAAAAAGAAAAAAACAGAACAACTTATTCTGAAATATACGCTCATGAATCCAACAAGCTTTTCAGTTAGTGCGTGCACATCTTATTATATGAATATACGTATTCTGCATAGAGAAGCGAACTGTTAAATGACATTAAAAACACAACTGAACAAGCCTTCTCTTTAGCCATGAAAAAAACAAGATATAATTATTTTTTCATTAGTTGTTGCTAGTCAAATTTATCTATGAAATTGCCTCCACCCAAAAATATGCTTAACCTGGGATTTGTCTTAACAAAAGACAAATATTTTAAAAGCCAAAGAATTATAAAAAAACATGGAATAATTTGGCTAAAGAATAAATTTCCATCAGAGGGTCTCTGAAAAAGGGATTAATGTAATATCACAGTATAAACTGAAAAATAAACTGTTGTGATTAAAACTGTAAAATTATACGTTAGGTAAAATGCATCCTAAAGTGATAGGAAGAAATATAAGAAAACACTAAAATATAAGAATAAGGAATGTTTCTAACAGTAGAAACAAAATCAGATACTCAAATCATGGCTCTGGGTTACCCTGGGCAAGTTACTTAACCTCTCTGATCTCAATTTCTATATGTGAAATGAAGCTAGTGATTCCCTATTCACAAGTTTGTGATGAGGATTAGAGTGCCTCTCCATAGTACGAGCTAAATAAATGGAGGCTATTATAATAATTCTGAAACAGATTGTATTTGGTAGCTTTATTTAAGTGCAGTACATTTTAAATATACATAATGAAAGGATCACCGTAGATCATGATGAAGTTTTTTCAAACAAAGAATATAAATGAATACTTAACAGTAGATATGCTATTCTTTTTAAGCTTCTAAGACAGTATCCTCTTTGTTCCTTGCTCCTTAACATAGCCCATCTTGAAAAAAAGGGAAGCTGTTTTCCTCCCCAACCATTTTGCTACTTCGGCTAGCAACAGTCAGGGCTGGAGACTAGGGAGCAAAGGAACAGAAGGTTGGGCCCCTATCTTCCCCCCACCATCCCCCCACTGCCCAACCCCCAAGCCCCGACCCAGGGAGTCATGGGTCAACGTCCCCTGAGAGAGTGGGCGTGGCCCGGACTGTCCACGGAACAGAGAAAACAAGGAAATGCCCACTCTTCCAGCGGGTTCACAGGAGGAAGAGAATGCAGGTTCACGGGCCCAAAAGTTTTCCTAAAAGCCAATTTCCTCAAGAAAAAAATATGAAATAGTAACTTTACAGCTTTATAAGATAAATGAATAAAAACAATTCACTCTTTAAGAACAAATTAAATGCTTTATTTTTGTTTTTTAATTTTTAAAAGGAAACAATGTATTAAGAAAAATACAAAAACTCAAAACCATCTTGAAAAATGAAGCTTCTCTGCCAATATATAGGATCAAATACACAAACAAAGGACGTTGCAGTCACCATATTTTGACGTGAGGATTTGATAAAAACAATTCTCCTCATTCCTGATCTGAACCTCAACCCAATTTAAATCAAATCTACATGTGACAGACTTGGAGAGATGGGGTATTAGGGACAGACTGACTCAGGGAATGGTAAGGCTGAAGGTCAGAGCCATCCCAGATTGACGGTGGGAAAATTCAACCAGAGTGGGAGGAGGAGAGGGGTGCTGTATATGTGAGCATGCTTTTATGTGTGTGTGTGTGTGTGTGTGTGTGTGCGCAAAAATTTACCCATATACATAACATAAAATTCCTAAGATTTGACATTCCACAACTTTATTCACATCACCTCCACCACCAAGCAGAGGACTCAAGGCAGCCACCGCAAAGTCCTGCCCAAGGCAAACATGAGGAGTGCCCAGCCATGGAATAGGTCAAGGATAGCTGTGGTACCTATGACTTGGCCAATAAAAAAAAAAATTATGTTTGGCTTGATATCACTCTATCAAATATCATAGCAGTATTAAAAGCAGTCACATCAAAATATTCTTCTTTTGCTGTGAGCAATTAATTCTAATTTTATTCTACCAAATATGGCAAAAGTTGATAGACAATCACACACTCATCAGTTACTTACATCAAATTACATATTGAAGGCCTGCTGTAAACAGTGAAGCTTTTCAAGGTCTGTTAACTCTATAGGCTAACTCTACAAAAATAAAAAGATAGTGTCTGTACGTTATCTCAGACTCATTAGACCCCATCAAGCCTACTTACCACTTCAGCAGTGGAATCTTCTGGTTCATGCAAAATGATTGGAATATTGCTAATAAAGCCAATTTCTCCATTTGCAATTTCTGGAGTAACCACTAGAGAAATATTTCGGATTTTCCCAAATCTAGGACTTATAGGTGTGATTGGGGGAATTATGTTCACCAACTCCACAGTTTCCAACTACAACAAACCAAAAGAAAAAAAAAAAAAACATGATGAAAATTAAAAGAACAAAAATTTAAAACTAAAAAAAAAAAGTGTTAATTGCATGGAGAAAACAGGGTAAACGCCACCAATAACTTGGCAACTTCATTCTCCTCCTTCTTCATTCACCATCTTGTTTCAATCTCCTGCACTGGCTTCTTGAGTTCTTTCTGCTCCCCAGGTATTATTATTCCCCAGCGTTCTCCCTAGCCCTTCTTATAATTTCATACCCTCTCCCTAAATTCTCTGGATCTCTCTTTCAAATTCCAAGTCTTTATAACCAACTGCCACTAGATATGACATAGATGTCACACAGACAGCTTACAAATAGAACGTCCAAAATAGAAATCACTATCTCTGTTCCATGTCCTGTCATCACCATCATCCCCAGCACCTGCCTTTCTTCCTTGTTGCCTACATCCAACTACTCTGACGTTAAAGCTAAGTATCACAGAGCTGTCTACATCTCTTTCCTCTCTTCCACTGACCGACACCTTCGATCAGTCACCCACTCTCCTTCTCTGTCAGAGAAAATTCACCATCAGAAGACCATTAAGAACTCCAAATGTGACATAATGTTTAAAAAAATGCAACACACATAGAACATATAGTGTCCCACAGTTAATGAACATGACCACCAGAGTAACTATCATGGTGTTCTCCTCATGTAGAATGGCCTCCATTATCGCACAAGTCCAAAATGTACCCACTCTTAAAGACCAGTTAAATTTCCCTCTCTACCGACAAGATTTCCTTAGATTCTCCAGCTCTCTTTATTCTATCTTTTTCTGAATTTCTACTGCTACCCTCACTAAACTTAGAACTTAATTACAAGTTTCACATATTGCTTGCTTATTAGCATTTTGTGTGTTCCAGACTTTTACTTCCCAATAGGACTACAGAGATTTTGTGGGCCTGTGTCCTTCGCAGCATTTCCCAATACACAACATAGACTTGAAAACACAGCAGTTACACAATAAATATTTGTTGAAATATCCCTCAACACAAGCTGAGCTCTATAGGAATCCTGATATATCACAAACCTTCAACATCTCACTATTCTAACTTTTTCAAAATCCAACGTATCAATCCTCACAGTGTTCACTCGAATGTAGGAACAGATAATCATTACAGACAGCAAAAAGCATAGAGATTTTAAATTAAAAAGCAATTTTGAACTTAATGAGACATTATGGATTGTTAGGCTTTGTAATGTGGAAATGATGCACTAAGTAATCACCAGTAGAGTCTTGAGATTTAAGTTGATTTTCCCCAGTGGACACGATTGGTACTATCCTCACATACTCACATCTTGTGAGAACAACATACATTTTAAAGGGCAAAAGTAAATGCCTTTTTTAAATGTCACACACTTTGCTTTGAAAATCATATACAGGAGAAAGATACAAAAAATTCCATATTTGGTAAATATTCATTTGAGTAAAAGAAAAAAACAAATTAGACTAATTTTGCCAAATGTTGGTATGTAGACTAAGTCAAGTAAAATAAAACGTGATTCTTTAGTATACTGCATTTACTTTATAAAATAAAATGCAAAGACATATAGTTAAAACCAAATAAGAATAACTGTCATTCTTTCTAGAGAAAAGAAATATATCTACTCACATACATATATATGTATTTATCTTTAAAAATAGCACAAAGAATAAACAAGTAAAATATACTATTTGAATGGCATACAAATACAAAGTGTGCATTTTTTGGAGGCAAAGATGTCTTTAAAATACGCTGGTCAGAGGTGAGTAAGTGCGTGTTTGTGGATGAACATTTTCATTCCCGTATACTCACAAAGAGCTAAACTGATAATACTATTTAAAACATCAAGGGAAAAAACTCAATATATTTTTACTTCAAAACTTTCTAAAAAGAAAGGAGGAAAAATGGTCATATTTTACTTACATTTATCACAACTGTTACAGAATTCTAAATATAGTGTTTTGAATATAAGGAAAGAAGATATGGAAGGGTATGAAATGAACTGATCAAAAGGAAAATGCAAATTTTACATGGCTTATTTCCTAGTCTCTAAGCCTTTTTGTCTGTGTTCCTTAAGCCTCTGCTGAATCAAACTGCTCCATTCATGAGGAGTCGTTCTTTGCTTTCAGACAGTTTGCTACCGGGACAGCACATTAGTAAGCCCAAGCCTGCCAAAAGCTGTCTCTCAGACTGATGTATTTAGCTGAGAGGGTTACTAAAGAATGACGAGCTCATGTCTCAGATTCTCCTTTCTTCAGTTTCATTCAACTTTCCACACAGAGTCTGATGCCTCCTATTCTTGAGCTGCTCATCCATTATGTACTATACAAACTACACAACCTTCTAATGCCAACCAGCCTTCCAGAGCCTAGCTGTTTTGAACCTCAAGGAATTATGTCAGTGACTAATAATGCCTTTTTTTCCTAAAGTGTTAAATCAACTATCGGCACTGTAAGACCTTTGTTTTTTAACTGAATATAAAGACAGATAAAGAATTGAGTCTAGATTTAGTGGTGCAAACCGATTTCTAACCCATGGTCACCAAAATTCAGATATTACATGCTTCTTCAAGTTTTTCCTTACTTCTCAAGTGTCATCAAAAATAAATTCTATCATGTTCATATAGAATGTTGAAATAAAATAGCGAGATAGTATCTGACCCATAGAAGGGTCTTAATAAGGTTTTGTTTACATAGGGATTCTGCGTAGCTACTTGGATAGAGATATTGGATGTTTTCAAAAGACTAAGAGTTTAATATAATGGTTACTAATATTGGCATAGATTTAGGGGGTCTCTACTCACAGGAAAAACTGGTTTGGAGCCAGTGTGAGAAAAGAAATCAGAAAGCTAAAATGGACACAGAAAGCTTCTCTACAACTCAAAATCAAGCCTTCTGCATCATCAGTCCTCACACTCATGTCAAGTCACTGCAACCACGATAGGAATGCCAGGATGGCCAGGCCTCCACGAAAGCAAAGGCAACAGTGGAAAAATCTCGGCTTCATTCACTTGTTTTAATAATTTAGTTCTCGTATGGTTGGGACCTATGCAAGATTAGAGATAGACAGGAGGGAAAACTGAACACTGAGATACTAGGGCCAAAAAAACCCTTAAACATATGCTATGAATTGAATGTCTGTGCTCCCTCAGAACTGAGAGGCTGAAACTCTAATCCCCAGTGGGATGGAAATTGGGAGATGGGACATTTGGGAGGTACTCAGGTCATGACAGCAGAGCACTCATGCTGGGTTAGCGCCCTTATAAGAAGAGACACCAAAGGGCTTGCTTCCCCTCTCTCCACTATGTGTGGACATGGAAGGAAGACGTCAGTCTGCAAACCAGGAGGACTCTCACCAGCCCCACCATGCTGGCACCCTGAGCCCAGACTTCCAAACCTCCAGAACTGTGAGAAATAAACGTCTGCTGTTTAACCCACCCAGTCTGCGGGATTCTTCATAGGAGCCCAAACTGACTAAGGCAACATATATTAATGAGAATGTTCTGAATCCAGAGCCCATCGATAACAGAGAAGGTGAAGGAGAGCACTGACATCAAAAATAAAAACAAAAAACAAAAACCTTCATTAAATTCTGAAACTGCATTTGACAAGTTATTATCTCCCAGAGACTCTTGAAAACTCCTAAGTTCAGGAAATGCTACCCTAAGTGCAAACTGGTGAACTCAGTATGTGTTTCCACATATCAATTAAACCATCTTTTATGAGTAAGTTATGGCATGTTTTTGTATAAGGCCAAACTTAAAGCTTTCTAAAAAAATCTCTAAATCTATCTCCAAATGTGCCCTGGTGGCAGCATTCTAGTTGCTTTACCTTCCTGCTCAACAGGGCCAGGGCCGTGGGCTTGACCCCCTGCTCAATTCCACCTTAGTGAGCCAGATCTCCCGCCACCTGGCCTGTCATCTCACAAGAGCATTCCACAGGCCACAGGGGGACCAGACACAATTGGGAATAACGTCATGTTCTGTTCACCCATCACTCCAAGAAGAGAAATTCAAGGGCCCTCCAAAGAGTGGTATCCTCATAGACAGAAGTATGCATCGTATCCTAACTTCCCCCTTTTGAGAAAACACAATAAAATAGTAATAATAATAGCAATAACAATGAAGATGAACATCAGGATCTCCCATCACTAGTGACAAAACCTTTGGGGACGTTGTCAAAGGTCTCCCTCTGCAAAGGCATATTACAAAAAGGAATCCTCTACATACTGACAAATCATATATCCCCATAACAGGTCACCCACTAGACCCCTCCACCAGGAGTCTTCAGGAAATGTACAAACATTACAAGCATGAGCGGTGGCCCAGCTAAAAACAATGCCAAGAGTCTTCAGAATGAAAGGGCCCACCTCACTGAGTGCTGAGCAAGGTGGGACACAGCCCTGGGAAAATCAGAACGCCAAGGGAAAAAAAGCTTTCAGAGATCAAGAGTAAGTTACCCACAAAGGTAAATAATTTCTTTCCCCTCAAATTTGTCATCAGCAACTCGGGAAGCTAAAAGACAATACCTTCCAAGCTCTGAAAAAGAAATTATTTTAATATAGAAATTTCTACCAAGCCAAACTGTCGGTGTGAATATGACGTTTTATTTTCAGCTGCTCAAAGACTCAAAACGTTTACCTTGCACATTCCTATTCTGCACATGTATTTAAGGAAAGCTATACTGCAACAAAACTAAAACATAATCCAAGAAGGAAAAGGCAAGAGATCAAGAAAATTCAGGAGTTCAGTAAAGACAGTCCTAAGAAGCAGGAGTGAAGCCAGTGTAGAAAGCAGTTAGTAGAGCTACACTCAACATTTGACGTATATTAGACAGCTGGAAGACCTACCGTGGGGAGGATGCATACAGAAAGGAGCAATTACAAACTCCAGAGAAAGCAATAATAAGCCATAATACCAAGTCTAGGCAAAAATATGAAACAAATTTAAATGTGGCATGATTCAAAGAAATTATTGGACTATGAGATTTCATTTGATATATATTTCAGTTAGCAAAATGTATGGAGACATAAGATTGTATGCCCTTTCTTTATTGATCCATTTGCACTATCTGATTCTGTATTAAATTTATTTAATACACAAAATTTGATAAGCACCCTTCATTGCTTTCTAATTTTCAGACTCGACCAATATCAAACGCATGGAAAACATAATCATGGTATTATAAGTGAGTGCAGATGTTTCAAACTTTGGCAATAAAAATAATACTTTGGTTAGTAAAAGTTAAGAAATAAAAGAGATAAGAAGGAAGAATATGTTATAGGGCCCTTATTTCTTCTTATTAAGTTGATGAAAATCCAGAGATTCTATCTACAGTTAACAGAAGAAACAGATTTTTTTAAGTATATTATTTAAAAGTATCTACATTTTTCTCATATTGCTTTTTTTATTCCTGGAATGCCTTCCCTGCATGATGAAAAACATATTTATCCTACAAACCCCGTTCCTATATCACGTCTCCCCACATCAACTTAAAAGAATGGTAGATCTCTCTCTCTCTCCTGGCCCTCCCTCATTAACAGTCTGTGAGTTACTCCATAACGTCTTCCATTATATTCTGACCTGCATTTCATGTCTGATACACTTTTATTATCACCTGATTAAAAATATTAACTTTAGCGGAACCCTTGTTTTATTCATCCTTATATGCCTTAGGAGTAGGAGCAGACACAGTCTCTCTTTGGACTTCCTAAATAACTTTTAGCAACCAATAGCAGAATCCAAACTATAACTGAGGGCAAAATAATGGTTAGTTAACTCTCTCACAAAGATAAGTACACTTGCAATTTAACCAACGTTGAGATTATTTTAATCATTAAAGTACCTGTACTAGGAAGTGAGCCCCATTTTGAAGGAACGCATCATTTCTTATCGGTAATTTTGTAGTGACATGGGTTTTTTGTTCTGGAAAAATGAGGCTATTTCTCCTGGATATATTTAAGATGCCATCTTTTGCTCGCAAAGGGTCCACAGCTCCAGCAGGAATATAAAGTGCAGAATAAAACATCTTCACATCTCCTTTAATTCCTCCTAGTCTTGTAAAACTCAAGGATAAATATCGTTCCCCTGGGCTGCTTTCAATCTTCTGATTTTCCACAGGAAAAAATGTTATTAGGCCATAAACATCATCACTATCCTGAATGTAAAACAAAAGCTACAGATAAAGGAATAAAATATTAAAGTGCAGAATTCTCACATCTGAGATTACCAAACTGTTTATTTTCTAGGCTATTCGAACTTTTTTATACTTATTTCTATATCATATCTAAAAATGATCACTTCTTATCTGTAATAGAGTAAAAAATGAATCAAAAGCAGATGTGAAAACTTTTCTAATACGGTTTGTGGAATTTTTTAAGAGTAAACTTATTATTTACAGAAGAAACAACCTTGAGCAAGGGAAGCAACCATTATTTCCAAAACCACTGTTCTTCCCGTCACGTCAAACTAAACATAAATGTCACCTGTGTGATCAAATTCTTTGGCTCTTCTATAGCTCAGAAATACTCACACGAGTAAAGCATAACAAGAGACCTACCTCTGCTGGTTCGCTGACTTCTGCACCTCCTCGTATTGTATGAGGAAGAATCTGAAGTAGATAAGCTTCAGCCTCTTCTGGAAGATCATCATTAACGACAGTAAAGGGAATTGTTGCCAACATCTGCCCTTGTGCAAAATGGAGAACTCCAGAACTTGGTCTGATATCTGCTGTGACCAGTGAGGGATCACTGTTATTCCGTGTCAATACCCAGTTCACCGAAATATTCCCATGTGTACCACCATTTCTAACCACTGTAATTTCTTCAAATCTAGAATTTTTTAAAAGAAATATATACGGTTACATAAGACACTCTATTTCCCTTAGATAGGCTTTTCCACTGTCACGTTGGTCATCAGATATTGGTAAAAGCATAATCCATATCATAAAGAATGATTGCTTTTAACATTAAGGAGTAGATATGTAGAAATGTCCTGGAAAACCATCATAATATGAATTCACTTGCACATTCAAATCACTCTCAAAATAAGAAAGAAAACAGTGAAACTATAGCAGAAAAAAACCCACATACTCTTTAACAGTTAAGCATTGTGTCCAACATCACAAATATTAAATCTTGGAATAATATATTAAAATAAATGTAGCAACGAGCTTAAAAGAAACCATACCTTGATGTGGTATCTTCATCAATTACAACTGCCCTTTCAAACAAGATACTGTTGAATGAGAGGACTCCATAAGGTTTGTCATTTGGCTTAATGGTGACTTGTACAATAGAAGGGCTTAAGAGGACAGCATCTCCCTGTAAGGTATCTTTTAGTAACACAACATGAAATGATTCAGCAATCTCTGGTATGGTGTCATCAACTATTTGAAATTTCAGGTGTGATTCATAAATAAAAGGTGGAAAAACAATAGTTGTATTTGGCTGAAGATCAATAAAGTCTAAATTTTGCTGGGCATGCGCTGTTGAATTCCCAGTTATAATAACATAATTGATCAAAACTTCATATTCATCAGAGCCAATGAGATTTCCATTGTCATCTTTTCCACGAACCACTGGAATTAGGAGTATGTGGTCTTCCTCAGGTACCAAATAAACACTTTGAATGAATCTCACAGGACTATCATTTTTCTTAATGATGATCTCAACTGAATTCCTAGAGGTGTTGATATCAGCTCCTCCTTCTACACTTTTCAGTTGAATCAAAAACATCTCATCATTTTCTGGTACCTGTCAAAGAATATAAACAGTGGCAAAAAAAATCAATAGCCAGAATGGCTGCAAAGAAACCAAAGTGTAAAAAGTCACTAGGTTTCTATACAATTACACAGAAATAAAAAAATCTTTAACTTAAGGGAGCAGATAGAGAGGCTTCTTTAGTGTCCATTTAATAAAATATTTTCCAAAGGTAAACAATATAGTTTAGATAAGGAAGGAAAAGTTCATAAGGCAATGGTATGAAGAGGTAATGACATATAACGTCTTTCAACCTTGGTCGATCTTTAGATAACTCTAAAGACTTGACAGTAAAAATGGACATAAATTTTTACTAGCTTTATCAGGTTGGTAGGGTAAGAAGCAGAATTCCGAAGAATCTGGACAATTATATTAAACATCATATACAAATTGTCAGCTTTCAACCATGTGAATTATTCTTGCTTCCTTCTAAATGGTTTCTAATTCAAAGGTTAAACATATGATACTAATCATATGATTCCCAAAACAGACATCATGCCTTTCTGGAGAATAAGCTATAAGACTCACTATTAGGCAAAACGTTGACATTGTTAAAGTGAAACCCAGGAATAATCTCCACTGTGTTGTTTCAGCTTTTCCTTCACTATGAATTCTATTTTATGAATGGAAAGAGAAAATAATACATCTTTTTACCTCCATCAATAGCAATATAAAAGGTAATGCTATTTGTCTCAAAAAATAAAATATTATGATTTGATTGATGATCTTTTTTTCCACAACTTCTTTGGGGAATAATTGACAACTATAATTGTAATATATATAGTTTACAATGTAGTGATTTGATAAAAAAACACATTGTGGAATGATCACCAGGATCAAGATAATTAACATATCCATCACCTCACATAGTTAACTCGTGTGTGTGTGTGTGTGTGTGTGTGGTGAGAACGTTTCAGATCTGCTTTCAGCAACCTTCCAGTATCCCACGCCGTATTATTAACTACAGTCACCATGCTGCATATTGGATGCTCAGAAGATGATTTAGTTTTACAATTAAAACGTATAATTAATCACTGTCCCAAATTATAACCTTTCAATGTTCTGGGATCTAAAAACAAAAGGTTTTTATTAGGTTCCAGAACCAGATGAACTAGAGTTTTCAATACTACTTAATATTTCATTTTTTCAAGAGAAATACTCTTCTCAAAGCATGGCTTCTAATTGATTTATTTTTTTTCCTTCTCCTGGGATTTGCTGTGATTTTCTGTGATGCAGTTTCATGATTTTTTGTAGGAAGGTGAAGGGATGATTATAAGTTCCCAGCTATTTCCTTTTTTTTTCTGGCAATACTAAGATTATTTTATTAAAAGTCCTGTTTTCTCTTGTTTAGCTCATGAGGAACATCCTTGCTTAACAGTGTTCAAATTCATTCTCTCCTCAGCAGTTAAACTAGCCATGTTATATATCTCAATCCTTGGTAGCTTCAATGTGAAATGTGAAAATAACGAAAGCCTTCCTATGAATGTGAACATTTAAAAGACCCAAACAAAAGAATATCAATTGCAGCAGAATTTTCTTCGCTTTTATAGTACAATATTTATGCTGGGTAATTAGTATTGTACCTGTTCAAAACTGAAATCACTAACAAAAATCAATTATCAGAGCTTACAAAATGCTTAAATTTTTGGATTATGCATGTTGTCAGTTACATTCAAGTTCATCAGCTTTTAGATATACAATTTAATGTGAATTAAATAAGGTAAATATTAACAAGATATATCACAAAATAGCTATTTATAGCTAAAGTATGATTGGCCACAATACAATAACTTTACATAAGACTATGTTCTTGAATAATTTCAAACACTGAACACAATTTAACACTTGACATCATGTTCTCTAACATGTCTGTAATACAGAGTCCTGGTCCCATTTAAGCATCTGACATTATCCCACCTCGTCATCAAGGACTGTCAAGTTATAAACTACTGTTGCTTTGCCAGGGGGAAAGGTGATATTTCCTTTAACTGGACTCAAATCTTCTTCAGGTGGATTTGGGTCCCCCTCTACCTGCAAAGAAACACACAATGCCATCAATAAATACAAAATACTTCACAAGAGTAAGAAAGCATTACTGTGATGTCAGCTGACAAAAATCTGAAGTTCACTTAAAAATGTTTTGCAAGAATTATACTGACCTGTATGTAAGCCTGTCCTAATTAATAGTCAAGGCCTAAAATATAGTTATAGATCTTGACTATAATTACATTAAACTACATGGTTTCTTTCTTTTCATTTTTTTAAAGATTTTTTTTTTTTTGGTATATTTTAGTTGTGGGTCCTTCTAGTTGTGGCATGTGTGACGCCACCTCAGCACGGCTTGATGAGCAGTGCCATGTCCACACCCAGGATCCGAACCAGCAAAACCCTAGGCTACCGAAGTGGAGAGCGCAAACCCAACCACTCAGCCAGGGGACCAGCCCCTAAACTATATGGTTTCTAAGAACCTTCTCTTTTTTCTCAACCATTACATTAAACCTGAGGAAAAAAACATATTTTTTCTTGAGAGAAAGGTATTCAAAATTAGTAATTTCTCTTAAGTAAGAGAATCAAACACCAGTTCCACTACTGACTGTGTAATCTTGGGCAAGGTATTTAACAACTCTGTGCTGCATTTTCCTCATCTTTAAAATGAACATCATAATATTTACTTCACAGAGTAGATGTAAAGATTTAATGAAATCATTCCTTTCAAAAAGTATTTAAGTCCTCACACCTGACCTCCTCTAGGACCTAAGGACACAGCAGTGGACAAGGCAGACTCTCTGCCCACAAGGACCTTCCATTTAGCGAAAGGGAACAAATGATAATCAACTGTGTATGTGTCAGATGATGATAAGCATTATGGAGAAAAAATTCAGAAGGGCATGAGGGGGACTGAGTACTAGGAAGAGTTGCTGCTTATACGCAGTGACACTCAGTGTGAAGCCCTTAGAACAGCATACGGCAACATTAAGTGCCCCACAAATGTTAACTGTAATTATTTCAACACAACAAAAGGCTCAAGACCCAGTAAAATAACTTCAGACAGCTATAGGCAAGTTGAAAACACTGTAACCTGATGATGCCTTATCCTTTCTACACTCAATTTTTTTCCAATTTCTCCCATATTCAGTTTCAGATATATTTTCAAAAATGAATTATCTAAGTGCATATTCCTAAGTACATGAAATACTGCCTGAGGCTTCCTGTGTAGAACTTGCATATTTAATTAGTGTTCACCATGTTTTTCCATGAATTATAGACTTATGCCATTTTACTGTCTTATGTAATTAATGTAACCCACCACATGATGTAGTCCCTATAAGCAGAAGTAAAAACTGTTCCATTTTTCAGTACAATTATGCCACAGAAATCAGAAACTATGCCACAATTATACACTTTATTGATATTATAATTAATATATTAAGGCAGAAACTGGTATCAGAACTTTCTAATGCTGTTTGAAAATACCATATGATCATGTTCTGCATCTCATAAAACACAAAAGTTAGTTGAAGATTTAAACATATATCTCAAAGAATGGCAGTATGGTGACACAATGGTATACATGTGGTCAGATAGCAATAAAATGGAATAGTTACAGCCAGCATCCTAAGAAATGCACCTCACCACAGCCTATCTTATTCATGTCAAATGCTGTAACATCTGTGAACCTCCCTGGTGGAGTGTGAGTGCTGTTAAAAACACCACCATTAAATGTGTTTTTAAAAATGGGGAATGTAAATGGGGGAAGACTACATGCTAAATAATCTTATATAAGGCTAAGTAACCCATAGGCATTTTTAAATCCTTGAAAAGGTTTATCATAAAGGTTCTACGAATTTTATAGAATTAATATTCTTCTTATTTTATTTCGTGGTTTATTATTACCCCATATCTAAAATGATATCGTGTGTTTCATGTAAGCACAGTATATTCAAGCAGCAAGGAAAACATTTTTTATAATAACCATGAAATTTATCAGATAATAGAGGTATTTACTTTTATATCACTTTTATTAAACATTAATAATACGTTTATTATACAAGGGATCCTGATTTTTAAAATTGTAGCCATCTGCTATGAACTCTAAAGTGCTACCACTTAAAGTGATTTCAGAGTAGACTTACCTCAAAAGTCACGGTTACCATTCCATAGGTTCCTTTTTCTCTGATGAGAGTAAGAGGCACAGATTCATTTCTCCCCCTGGGCTCACTCACCATGACTGAGAAAGGCTATCGGAAAGAACAAAGACAATCAGGTGCTGATCAATCAAGAGATAAGAGGTGGTGCAAACCGTTACCTTAGAAACTTCCACAGACAAATCAATCCACATTGGACTCTAAGAATGTGGTATTTCCTAGCATTAATTAACTGTAGCTAATGAAAAGCTATTACCATTATCACAGTCATCATCAATGCTATCCTCATCACCTGTATCATCATCATCCAGCCTAGGAACCAAAGCCAGCCAATTTAGCAACTCCATGAGCTGAATAGTTAAATATTAAGCACGCAGGGCAGGTGCCCTGTCAGAGGCTGCCTGAAGCATGAAGACTCCACCAGTCAGGGACCTGGGACCAATGCTAGAGACTAGGATGCATTCTCAGAAGCTAAATGTACAAGATCAAGAAAAAGAAAGGAAGGAAGAAAGGATGGAACCTTTAAACAAATCAGTATGAGGTTGGGAATGATAAGTTGGGAGTGAGTGTAGAAGAAAAACAGTATAGAGAGAAATTAAGCAACTAAGGGAGACTGCTTCATAATTAACATTCAAATAGAAATAATTTTGTAAATGACAATATAATGGAGGTTACAAAATGTCTACTCTGTTGACATGATCCACATAGACTTTTTAATAAAAATACTGAAACTACAAAGATCACATTTACCTATAACCCACCTTTTTTCAAAGAAAATTTAAGGTACTAAGAAAATGACATACAATACACCAACTGCAGTAGCAATCTAAATTGGAAACTACATTAAAAGCTGGGGAGTATCACATCATATTTTAGTAATGATAACTAGTAACGTGATTCAAAAGGACTCCATAACAGGAAGGTTATTGTAGTACAAAACTTAGTGGCCAAGTCTAATTGGATTTGAGATAAATTTTGTTTTATTTTAAGAGCTGGAAACAATTTCTTTCAAGCGGGGACCTGTCTTGTACGTTTGCTTCTAAAGATAAAACCCTCTGAACATAGGATTGGCCAGGGACACAGGAATTCGGTGATAAGGGAGAAAAAAATGAACTACTGAGCAAAACTAAAGGGATGACATGGAGTTTTAACCTTTAAAAAATACTAATTAATGGGGAAAGCTCAGGATGGGGATTGACTATAGAGTTTTTAAGAGCTGTAATGTCTGCTATTCCATTTTAAGTTCACTATAGGTTTTTTCAGCATTCTTTCAATATGTTTTTCTCGTCTCCTAGTCACTCCAAACTTTCAGAGGAGGCTGAAAAACAGACAAGCCTTCTTTACGCAGCAGTTAGGGAAATCAAGCAAAACAAACTGGGTTACAACATCTGCAACAGACTGAATGTGCCCCCGCGAAATTCATATGTTCAAATCCTAACCCCTAATGTGATGGTATTAGGAGGTGGGGCCTTTGGGAGGTGACTAGGTCAGGAGGGCAGAGCCTTCATGAATAAGATTAGTGCCCTTAGAAAAGAGAACCCAGAGAGCTCCCTTGCCTCTTCAGCCATATGTAAACACAGCAAAAAACTGACTATGAACCAGGAAGTGGGTCCTCAACAGACACTAAACCTGCTGAAGCCTTGATGTGGGACTTCTCAGCCTGCAGAGCTGTGAGTAATAAATTTCTGTTGTTTTTAAGCGCCCCCAGTCTATGGTATTCTGTTATAGCAGATCAAACTGACTCAGACAACATCCGAGCTACGCTGGACCACCCAGAGGAGGTAATAACTGAGTCAGGTGCAACGATCAGCAGACAGAGGTTAGGACAAGAGATGACCCTGATCTTACAGGTCTCCTTGATTTAAAGAAATGTTAGGTAGAGCAAATGGACAGTCTACAGAAGGTGGAGTAGGATGGAGTTAGAGTAAATTTTATTTAAATATCAAAAGACAGGCTGATACTAGGTAACATCATGAGAAATAAGCAAAACATTTAACAAACTACTATCTAGCAACCACTATATTAATCAAACTGTAACCATACCATATTAAATGAAATAATTCCAAATGCATTGTCATTTGATAATATTGTCACAGTAACAGTCCGCGGCCATCCAAGCTTCACGTTTGCTGAAGGTTTCTAAAACAGAAGCCCAAAAACAAATTAATAAATTAAAAACAGGAGGAAAAAATCATTTTCACAGAATTTCTGTCTTTAAGTAATTATTCAGAATGTGAATAAAAATACAAGTATACTTTTAATGCACAGATAAAGAAAATAAATTCAAACTGAGTCAATATGGTAAAGAAATCTCAAATAAAAATTCTTCAAAAATGTTTTTAAAACCTTTAATCACTGATTATTAAAACATAACTTATTATAATTACAAGGAATCACTAGCTAGTAATACTACATAATAATTACTCTAATATCATTACTAATATAACAGAGAATTAAGTAAGTAGTATGAAATTCTATTCAAACATGATTCTTCTCTTATAGAAGGTGCTGAAACTTAAGAATTAGTTATTCTATAAATGAGAGCCAAATTAAAGATAAAAAATTAAAACAATTTTTCTAATAAAAATGGGAAGAGTTTTCTGCAACATTTCTATTTATATGCAACAGCAGCATAAAAGAAACTGAAAGAAAGGATTTAGCAAAGCAAAACATAGCTGTTTCAAGTATCATTTTCATAAAAATTTTAATCATACTGACACGATCATTCTAAAACAAATTCTCATTGCCTTTCGGAAAAAATCAACTGGAGCAGTGTTAGCAGTCATTGCCTCAACCTAATAGATCAAGCCATAAAAGACAATTAAGTCTTAGGCTATTCAAGCGTTTTTCCCAGGGGTACTCCGAATTTATTCTAAGGCATAGAACCTCCCACTTCCATGCCTGTTTTTTGTATCTTTCTCCTTTGAACTCAGAAGTCATGGTCATTCTTTGTGCATCTGGTACTCTGGGAGGAATAAAAGAGAAAGGAGCCAAAGGGAAGACAAGGTTTTCTTGAGCATCTGTCACGGCAATTCTAAATAAGCTGAATGGATCCAAAAACTAGCCGTAGAATCTTCTAAACAAGATTGTCTGAGGAATAACCAGACCATGGAATTGCTGAGGAGGTTATCAGTTCTGGCTTCTATGAAAACCACAAGTCACCCAAATTGGCTTACCTCTAGAGCAAAAGATTTTTAAGGGTTCCAAGATTTTTATGAGTTTAAGGATAAGGAGGAAATAGGACTCACCTGTAATGTTAAGTGAAAAATAAAAGTTTCATCAGGTTCTGGTAAGTCATCGTCACACACTGCTATGTACACTGTCCTATTTGTTTCTCCAACAGGTATAAAAGCTGCAGCGTAGGTGTCAAAAAAGTCACCAGTGTCGTCTCCATACAGCTATCAAATGCAAAATATGAGTTGTTCTTACACAACACAGTGTCAGGACAAGCAAAACTGATGCTAACCGGAGCAATCAACAGCAAAAACCTGAATCATTAAATGACACTGGTGTTTATAGATAGGATGTAAAAAACAAAACAAATATTTAACTGATAAAAATCACCTTCAAAAAACATTATAAAAAGAAATGATTCTACACAAAAATATTTATGCCCTAGAAGGTAAAGGATTCATTACCTAGAAACATAAAAATTAAATAGGAAAGCAATGATGTGAATTTTTTTCTCTGTCTCTTGATATATCTGAAGTGGATTACAGCAAACCTAAGAAGACAAAATGAGGCCAAAACTCTCCCAAAGAAGAGGTGGAAGTAGCCTGCCAAAATATGTCAGGAAAATGAATTATTTTCCCCATCAGTTTCAAAGAAACTGCTCTTTCCAAAACTTTCAACCTGAAGTTTTATTTATATTCTCCTACAACTTCAATAAAGATCCAATTCTTTCAGGATTCCAAACTTATTAGTCATTATAAACTTTTCCTTAACTTTCTAAGACATCATTCTGTAACATCAGCACTGCTAATAAGATTCTCATGGGAACAATAATTATGAAATCATAAAGGAGCAGCTTCTTGTGCAAATCGAAATGAGATTTCTCTCGCCAAGAACTCAAAATGAATAATTTGGCTATTAGAAAAAGCTATGATATTGTACAAATAAAAAATGAAAGACATTTATAGGGAAATTTTAGTGAATTTCTAGTTTTCATTTGTAAAAATTAAGTTTTAAATACTTGAGAAATCCAAGTAAGCCATCAGAGGTGTTGGAAAATGTGTACTCACACCTTACACGAGTGGCACAGTCTTTTAGAAAACATTAAGTATCAAGAGCCGCTGAAACAAACAGAAAAACACAGCAATCCAATCCAAAAAATAATTCAACAATCAAAAACATGCAAAAATCGACACGTATGTAAAGAGTTTCATCAGGGCAACATTTATAACAGCAAAAATTGGAAGCAACCTCAACAAAACATAGTTGAGGAATGATTAGGAAATGATGACACCGCCATCAAGAAAAGTTGTGAAAATGATAGAGTAACGTGAAAAAAATATTAGGATACAACCAAAATTATATGAAAAGATTATCAAATATAATATATACTCAAACTAAAAATGAATTCAATAAATGTATGCATATGTCATAAATTAAAAATTAAAAGCAATGTACAAAATTATAATACTTGGTTTGTCCCATAGATAATTTTTCTTCTTTTCTCTTTCTACAGTGTTGCACAAGGTGATAATTTAATCTATTGCTTAAAAACCTATTTTCGAATACAAAAATTTCAAATACTTTGGGCCTCATATATAGCAATAGCCTTAGTGGTAACGTGACATTACTTTCCAGTTTAACATAGACACAAACATATGCACACACAATCCATCCATAACTAAACTGTGTGAAGGACAGGTAATAGTTTAATGAATTCCACCAAACTTCTACTTAAGTTAATATACTTAATTTCTCCCCCAAAAAGAGCTCTCTGACATAAGTAAGGTTTTGGTTTCTTTTTAATCTTTAGCCTATTTTCTAGAATTGTCAGTATTTTTCTTTTCTCTTTTTTTTAATTGAGGTATACTTGACATATAACATTATATTAGTTTCAGGTGTACAACATAATGGTTCAATATTTGTATATATTGCAAAGTGATCACCACAATAAGGCTAGTTAACATCTGTCAACACATATAGTTACAAAAAATTTTTTTTATTGTGATGAGAACTTTCAAGATCTACTAAAAAAGAAGATATAATAAAAACTAAGGATCTTTTAAATTGTCATTTCTCTATTTTTAAATATTTCATATATTTTCTCTAAGCCACCTGACAATAGATAATATATCTGAGCAGAGATAACGAGAATCCAAATTAAAATGTTCTTTTACTTAAAAATACTTGATATGTTTGTTTATTTGTTTTAAAATAAATATATGAGTATTTTAAAATAATCAGTCTGTATCTTCACAATACTCATATTGTCAAATGCACATGGCTGCCTTGCAGCACTCTGTAAACCTATAAAAGATATGCATGGAAGAGTGTATTTGCAAATCATTTATCGTAACAAAATTACTCAGAATCTTAAACAGTAAAAAAAAATCCTTGTCACTGAGACTAAGAAATTTTATATTATTTTGCTAAGAACAGAACCACAATCATTTCTTACCGATACAATTGCAGTGACATTGGCTGGCTCTCCTATCCTTTCAATGACCAGACGAATAACTGTTGTACTTGTTTCATTAACTACAAATTCTGTTTGTCCGCCAAACCTTATTTCCGTTTCTCCAAACACAAAACAGATGAGTAAAGCTAAAAGAAAATTTACTAATAAAGATGCAGAGGACATCCCTATAGAAAAAAAAAAAGATTTTGTTCACAAAACATATCTAACACATTTTCATTAGATTCTGCTGTCTACAGATATAAACACAGAGTAAAGAATTAGACAGTATGCGATTAAGACAAATATATCAAATATTAAGCCATTCAATTCAAATGCGTGATCACAGAAATAAGTTGAAAGTCACATTGCTTCTTATGGTTCTCTTTTACTATTCATAACTACTTTTTGTCCTTTAAATTCTATACCAAGATAGTAGTTATAACTAGCCTTAAACTTATTAAATTTAGTTTGTTAAAAAATCTGACCTTCCACTTTATTCTAAGAAAAACCAAAGCAGCAACATGGAAATTGAATTAAAGCCCATCTTCCCCCAAATGAAACTGTAAAATAAAGACAAAACTAAAAAGTTATCAAATTTAATGAGACTTATTCATCTATTTATTTGATGATCATACCAACATGACAGAACTCTTGAAACTGGCATATAAAGCAGTTGACGCTAAAAATTTTTATTTATTTATATATATTTATTTATTAGTAAAGTGATTTCCTGTTTTTGTCTACTTTTTCCTGAAATTTGTCTTATTGGAGAATGCTTTTCAAAAATTTTGGTTATTTCAAGGAAATGCTAATCCTTTCAAAGAAGACATAAATTTCCAGGACTTAAATTTCTCCCATTTTACTAAAGGAAACACTAATACCACTTGCTAGAAAATGTCCAAGTTGCTTTAAAAATAAGCAAATTGAGCAAAGTGTATATTTCCTGCTTTTCCATAACTTATTGTTTTCCTCTTACTACAATGTGTGTGTTTATGAGTCAACAATATTGTTCGTACTTTGAGCACTGTGTGATTCAAGTGCTTTCAAAGGCACAACAGTGCAGTGGCCTCTTGAAAGCGCTGCTGTTTTGTAATGTAGATGTACCTCTAAAAATGTGAACAATTTATCTCACGGATCATTAAGATTCCAATGGATCTATGAGATCAGTCACACGAACATAACAAGTTCATGCATTTTAAAGGAGAATTGCATTATGTACTCTATGAGCCAAAATGCTTCCTATTAATCTTTACCTTGGTCAAGAGGTAATAAAATTTTCATGCATGTGGTATTTCCACATGGCTACACATGGCTTTATATTTAGGAACCACCAAATACAGGAGTTCTTGATATATTTTAGGGTTTCAATGCAATTTTCTCGGTCCAGTATATTCAAACAATGCAGTCTGAGATTGCTCAATGATGGCTCACCTGTTTATGGCTGCAAATCCATAGACGGGGATGTGCAGTTCATAGGGAGCCCAGGAAACAGACATAGGCCTATAGGGACAGAGATTCTGGAGGATTCAGGCACTCTTTCCACCTGTGTCTTCTCTTTAAGAAAGCCTGCCAGGGGCTGAGGAACTTGGGAGAAGAAACAAAATAGTTCTCCCTCAGCAGCTGCAAACTCTTCCCTGACTTCTAAGCCAGGAACATTCCAAAAGAAAGAAAATGAAAAAGATGAGAGAAAGGGAAGGAAAAAGGCAAAGCCAGGGAGAGGCAGGAAACTGGGAGTAGTACTGGCTAAACCAAGGACAGCTGAAGATCCTTTGTGGAATTCTAAAGCCAGAATGACTTCACACTACTGACAAATAGTGGGAAAGACATGAACTAAGGATGAGAAAGAGAATACAGAAGGGAGCGGTGAGGAGGTAGCAACCCATGCCTTGGATGTCAAAGAAAAAGATCAACTTTGGTCCACCTTGATTTTGAAAGAAAAATTTCAATTCCTTGAACATGAGATGTGATAGAACCTTGAGCTGAGAGAAGACACTTGAAGTTCTAAGTGAGAAAGAACGAAGGTACTTCCAGCATGAGAAGGGGTAATCATGAACGACTGGGAACATAAGTTCTCAAAATCTGTCCTACATAAGAATCAACTCAGATGTTCGTTAAAATGCTGATTTGCACACCCAGAAATTCTGAGTGAGTTAAGGGTGGGGCCCAGGAATCTGCATTTAATAAGCAGCCCTGTTGATTCTAATGCAATGGATCCTTGGGATACACTTTGAAATACACTGTCCTACAGTGTCAGGACTGTGTCCTGGAGTAGACATACAGTAGACCCCTTTTTTGATTTAAGTTAGTTACTGAATTTTTCAATGCGATATGCCTGAACTTACTGCAGACTTCATATATTTTTCTACATGTTACTATACTGCATTTTAAGATACCATATAGCCTGAAGAAAAACTGTAATGGTCTATAGAAAGTAATCATAACAGCAAATGCTTATATAGTGGTGGTCTAGGTACTTTATACACAATAATGCATTCAATCTTCACATCTCTATGAAGAAGGTGCCAGTATCATTAACCCCATTTTATAGCTGAGGAAACTAAGGCACAGACAGTTTAGTTAACATATGCAGCGTTATTTAGCTAAGTAAGTGGCTGGGAAGGACTTGAACCCAAGAGTCTACCTCCAGACTCTACCCAATAACCACACTATATTGTCTCTTTCATTTTGTCCCTACAAATCACAAATCACCATCTTGAATAATATGGTAGGTAGTTCATGCTACATGTTTCCAAGCATTTGAATATTTTAAATTCATGCACAATAACCAAAACTACCATAAAACTGCATAATTACAAGTCTCCTAAAAGTTTGCACCTTATTATTCTGATAAACACTACCTTTATTTAACTGAAACTACAGTTCTCTTGACTACTTTAAATATTTAACGGCATCTTTTAATGTCAGGACCAATGAGCTCGAATGGTGCATTCTTGCTGTTTCCCAGGCAATTAGAGCCCCAAGATCTTGCAGTTAAGTCAGTAAATTCACTTTAAATTGGTGCACATCAGTGAGTTTTGAGATTATGCAAAATGAACAAACAAGCATGACTGGAAATGCCTCAAATTCTGTGACATCATTGATAATTGAATCTCCTCTGCTTTCATCTTTTCAACTTGTAAGAAAAGATGCTGAGGCAAAGTTGGCATTCAACAGAAATTAAAAGATGAAGAAAAAGCTTTGAAAGTGAAGTTCCCATTAGAAGACAGGCGTAATTACACAAATGCTGAATAGTTTCTTTTTTAGAGTAACTAGGTACATTTTCCTCTATCATAATAAAAAACTAGTCTTTGGAATTCCCTTTATTAAAGTCAGAAAAGTAGGCATTAGTAACTGACACAACATGTAAGTCTTATCTCTATTTCAGGTCACTTTTTCTCTTATTAGATTTAATAAAAGTTTTACATGACCAATCAGACCCCCATGTTAAAATTCTCTACAAAATGAATTTCAAACAACCTATGTTCAAAGATCATGATGTGCTTAGTTCATATTCTGTCACAATTGTGAGAGAATAATTTTAGCATTACTGAGTCATTCCTCTGCTCTGTAATGGCGTGGTGCTCCAATATTCAAAGCTTCTCATTTCCAACTATCACCCATGTTCTCCTCACACCTCCTACTCTTGCTCAGTATGATTCAAAGGAAATGAAAGCTGTTTCAGCCAATAGATCTCTCATCTCTTAATAGATCTCTTATCGTGTTAAAACAATATGAGATTTAGGTTACTTTCTTGCTTATTTCCTGAATTGTACTACAAGGTTTTGATAGAGTCCTGACAGCATGCAGGCACAAAGTGTCAGGTCATTGGATTCTAGTAATCATATTCAGCCTATTCAACAAGTCATCTAATTCTGTAAAAAATATTTCAAAATTAAAATCAGGAAAATATTAGAGTAGCTCCTACAATGCAAATTGGTTGCTTTCAGAAGAGCAGCTTACAGTTTGGTATACCATTTGTAAACCAAGCACTACGATACATTGTGTAACACCCTGTGCTAATCATTGAGGACACAGAGATCCATAAGACATGGTCCTTGGCTCCAAGATACTCACAAGGATGGACATATGATTCAGATCAGGTCAATCAAAACCAATAAGACACAATTCTGAGACTTTTGCTCAAGCATAAGGATGTGGATTTCCTCTACCGCTAGATTCGGGATCATGTTGATTGAGGCCAGTTTCCTCCAAGCCCGGAAATGAAACCAGCACAGCCAAAGAGTGAGCCAAGAGGTGGAGAGGAGCCAAGTCGTGACAATCAAGCTTAAGTTCCTGAATCCAGCTTTACCCTGGCCCTTTTAGTCACTGAGGAGATAAATTACGTTTTTACTACAGCCAGTTTGGGGTGCATTTTCTGTCACTTTCAACATCAATATTTATCCACTAATCTCCAATCTGTGACACTGTGAACTTACATTAGGATATACCAAGTGGAAGACCCCTTGGAAGTAGAAGTTAATGCCTTCTGATTGTCGCTAAAATGCCAGTATCATGCTTCTTTAAATTAGCCTGGCATTAACTCCTTTCTCTTGCTTTTTTCCTGGATGCCTAGCTCTTTCTTCTCTTTTGAAAAGCTACTGGTATTTGCTAACTTTATTCCCCACTTTGACTACTTAGCACATAAACATATTAAATGTCATTTATAAAACAACGCTCACCAATACAATATGTCATAATAACCAGTGAATTCTAAATCCTGTTTATCTAGGATATTACATCCCTCCCATCTTGTCTCTTATTAATTGGTACTTTAGGAAGGGGAGCAAGTATAGTATATTCTGAGTAAATGGGAATAGTCTCCTATTTTAAGTTTCAATAAGTCTGTAGAAACAGAATAGAATAAAATAAACAAATGAGACTCAAGACCCAATAGATGACAATGTAAAGAAAAACATAAGAATTCAATTGATTTTGCAGTAGTCAACTTTCATACAAAACTTTTCATCAACTTGAAAGTTATCTTTATCTTCTGAAGTTTCAGAATAAACAACTGTACAACCTCTGTGAGTGACAGGACAAGGTGAAAGTACAAACATTATTAGCAGAATTGAAGGGATGCAATGACCCTTTGACTAGCACGTAGAGATAAAGAGAACTACTCTCACAGCCGACACAGAGAGAGAGAAGAACAACAAAAATGAAGAACAAGAGATCTCTTCCAAAAGACTCAATGAGTCAAAGGGAAATTTAAACCCAGATTAGGAATGCTGAACAACCAGCAGGGAAACACACTATCTGATCAGAAGAAAATAAAGGGAAGGTGGAAACAGCCATACTGAAGATCTGTACAGAAGAGACGAAAGGATGACAGATTCCTTTGAAGCAGATTCCTATGAGGAAGAAGCCATAATTCTAGAAAGTGAAGTGAAAGCTGCTCTAAAAGTACTGGGAAGAAATAAATCACCATGAATAGATGACATATCGATAGAATGATTTCAAGCCACAGAGACTGAATCTGTCAAAATCCTAACAAGAATACGCAAATAAATACAGAAAACAAAACAATGGCCTACGGACTGCCAAGCCCCAAGAAAGAAGATGCCAAGGAGTGCAGTAACTATAGGACCATTGCTCTAATTTTCTATGCAAGTAAAGTGAGGTTCAAAGCGCAGCAACAAAGGCTTTAACCTTATACAGAGCACGAAATGCCTGAAGTCCCAGCTGGATTTCAAAGAGGAAGAGGCATACGAGATCTAATTTTGATTATTCGTTGTCTACTGGAGTGCTCCAGAGAAGTTTTGAAGAAGGTTAGCCTATGTTCTATAGACTACAGTAAAGCCTTTGACTGCGTGGATCATGAAAAGCTATGGGCTGCTCTTAAAGAATTGGGTGGGCCTCAGCACTTGATTGTCCTGATGCGTGACCTGTATTGCAGACAAGAAGCCACTGTCAGGACAGAATACAGAGAGACAGAATGGTTTCCATAGGCAAAAGTGTCAGACAAGGGTAGCTTTTATCTCCCTAACTGTTTCATCTGCATGCAGAACATATCAGACGAAAAACTGGCTAGACTCAGATGAAGCAGGAGTGAAAATTGGTGGAAGAAATCTCAACAATCTAAGATATGCAGACGACACCGTCTTACTCACAGAAAGCAGCAATGACTTGAAACGACTTCTGACGAAAGTGAAAGAAGAAAGTACCAAAGCAGGACTTGCATTTAAACATCAAGACAAAATCATGACTACAGATGAATTACACAACTTTAGACAATGAAGACACTGAAACTGTTAGAGATTTCTTCTACCTTGGCTCAGTCATCAATTTAAATAGAGACTGCAGCCAAAAAATGAAGAGAAGACTGAGACTCTGAGGGGCAGCACTGAAAGAAATAGGAAAGATTCTCAAGTGTAAGGAAGTATCATTAGAAACCAAGGCCAAGATTATCCACACCCTCATAGTCCCAATTACTATGTACGGGCGCGAAAGCTGGACAGCAAATAAGGCTGACAGGAAAAAATTGATTCATTTGAAATATGGTGTTAGAGGAGAGCTCTACGGAAATCCTGGACTCCCAGAAAGAAGAGCAAGTGGGTCCTAGAGTGAATTAAGTTGGAACAATCCCTGGAGGGAAAAATGATACAACTGAGGCTGCCCTAATTGTGGCACATCCTGAGAAGGCAGGATTCTTTGGAAAAGACAATAAGGCTGGGAAAAGTAGAAGGCAGCAGGAAAAGAGGAAGATCAAGTGTGAGATGGATTGACTCCATAAAGGAAGCCATAGGCCTGAGTCTACAGGAACTTAATAGGGCTGTTGAGGACAGGACATTGTGGATGTCACTCATTCATAAGGTTGGGAGGACTCAGAGCCCACTTGACAGCATGTAACAATTGACCCTTTAGCTTCAGCTGTTGCCTTGTCAATGTTGTAGCAAGCTCTTCCCATGGTGTGACCACCAGGTAATTAATACTGAAAATATGATCCTAATGGAGCAAGGTTTTCAAGTTTAGAATTACTCGAATTCTATTACATTTTCTAAAGGGCATTCTAAAACTATAGAATTACTCCCGTGGAACAAGAGAAGTTTCATCATTCATAGCATCAATTATTCAGCCTCTAAGAATTCTTAATCTGCGTTATTTGTATTTGGCAAGTGCTACAAAAAATTAACCTTTTCCTTCTTCCATAGCAAAACAGAATTTAAATTTGCAAGTTGCAAAAAGAAAATAATCTAATGTTACAAATAGAAGAATTGCTAAATATTTTTAAATGATAAAGGATATAGTCTCTTATAATTAACCAGACTATAATATTTATTACCTTTATTTTTTATTTATTTTAAGTTTTTAAGGAATTTATTTTACGTCTTTAAATAACATATATACACACACACTACAAAATTTAAAAGGAAGAAAAAGGTAAGCAATGAAAAGTCAGTCTCCCTCACCCCACCCCACCAGCCATGTTTCTCCTACCCATAGTCAGTCAGTTATCAACTTCACTTGTCTCTCTCAAGAGAGAATCTATGCATATATTAAGATGTATGTCTGTAGAAGAAAATTCCTATGACAGATTTTTGTTTTCTTCTACATACAGAAGAATCAACATTTTTTTTTTTCACGATGGTGGTTAATAGAGAGAGAGAGATACTAGGATAGGATGTAGGCATTCACGATGGGAATACATTTATCCTCTCAAGTACACGCCATCATCCTTGCAGAGCTCATCATGAAAATGACAGCTTCCGTTGACTTTCACTATACCTACCAATTCAACCTCTCAGGAAAGTTTGACACAAATCTGGCAACTTGCACTTTCCTACGCCACACATTGTCAAATCTACATTAATCAGGACTGCCTGACCTCTACCCGTGGAACACAAGAGTCATGCTAGGATCCCCCTTTACATCATCCCGGGATTCCCTTTGATTCTCTCCTGTGTTTGATCTCCTGTTTGCTGATTCCATGCTTTTCCTCTTTCTTGGTTTACTTGGTTTATTCCCTTGTTTTGATGGAAAACATCCTCTACTAACTTGCTAAGAAAGGGTGTAGAGAGAGAAACATTTTAGGTCCAGTATGTTAGGAATTATTGTGATATTAATCTTCCACTTACCACATACTTTCATTAGGTACAGAATTCTAGGTGAAAATAATTTTTTTTCACTATTTTGAAAGCCTCATTCCATTGTTTTCAAATTTCCAGCGCTGCTCTTAAGAAATCCAAAATAATTTTGATTCTGAAATGTTTTATGTGTTTGCTCATTTGTGTTGTCCCCCCTCTAGAAGGTTCTTCTCTTTGTCCACACGAGTTATGGCATTTCATAGGATTTCTCCTGGAATGGGTTTATTTTTGTCCACTTGGCTAAGCATTCAGTCAATCCCCTTCAATCTGACACTCATTCTTGAGACCTGGAAAATTTTCTTATATTATTTCATGATGATTTCTCCCCTGTCCATCTTTATTGTTATACCATCCTAAAACTCCTATTATTTGATATTGGTAATCTGGGACTAACTCATTTTCTAATCTTTTATTCTCTCTAGTTTCCAATTCTTTTATTTTTTGCCCCACTTTCTGAGAATTTAATTCATCATTAAATTTCAATCCTTCTACTAATTTTGACTTATGCTATCATGTTTTCAATTTCTAACAATTCAATGGTATCCACTTCTTTTCCATTAATCCAACACCTTCCTTTATCTCAGAAAACACTGATTTTTTTTTTTTTAAGTTTTCTGTTCTCTTTATAGTCTCTGTCACTCTAAGTTGGTTTGTTATTTATTCTGGAGTCTATCTTCTATATAAGAAGATTTCTTCAGATATCTGACAATTCTTGATTTTCTGTATATGCTTCAAAGTAGGAGACTAAAATGATGACTCACTGCTCTGAATACATGGATCTGCATATCTGCATATGATTAAGAATAAGAGACCAGAAGGACAATTGGAAATTCTGAGTATGTGTAGGAGAGTGTAGCTTGTCAACGTTGGGTGAAATGGGTAAACTTTTTATTAGAAAGTCTCAATTGTAGTACCTTTAGAAAAGACTTTACTCTCAGGTTCCCCAAACAGCACTCTTCCATTCTCCTATCTAGAAGATACAGATGTAACTACGAAGACGTCTGAGACCAAGGGCGGAAAAGGGACTGGAGTCTCAGCAGTCAGCAATCATATGATCATCTAATCCCCTATTTTCTTTAGAGACCCTCACCCTCAAACACGCCTCACATCCCCAGTCAAGAAACCATGTTTTACTGTTTCCAGAGAAGGAAGAGTTCAGTTGCAGGGGGTAGGAGGGAGTCAGCAGCAGTGGAGAATGGAACAGACGATGAGTCTAGGAATCCAACTACTCTGGGAGCAGCTTTCACCTCTTCTAGTCGCTCACCTCCCACACGTAGTTACAGAATTACCTGCTACTACCATTTCCTATACTGTTTGAAGGATTATTCTGTGCAAATCTGGCTATTTATTGGCCTGCTAGCTTAGAGTTAAGTGGCCATGGCTCTGCTAAGCCAATTACTACTCATCCCTCTGCCTTCTGGCACAAAAACTGCACTGCTATTTTCTCCTCTCCTTTTCTACCCTTGTGGGTTGATACAATTTTTTTTTAAAAGAAAAGAAAAGAAAAAAAGCCCTTTACCGTAAAGTTTTAGGCCATTGAAGTAGGGCCAATATTAAAAGCATATATCTAAAATTCATATTTCCCCCAATTTTCTTAAATATTCAAGATCACTTTAAATTCTGTTTGTCACGGTTGTACAAAACATTTGAGTCTCCCATTAGGTGCTACCAACACTTTATTTTCATTGCCTTCATATTTTCACTAGTTAATTTTTTTACTCATTCACCTACTTTTGTGTTAATCATGTATTAGGAGTCAAATTACCTAGGATCTAGTCCCAAATTGGGTGATGGGTTTACGGGGTTCACTATATTATTCCTCTACTTTTGTGTATGTTTAAACTTTTCCATAATAAAAAAGGTTTTATAAAAAAAATTTAAAAGGCTCCTAACTGCACTTAAAATAAAAAGCAAACTCCTTACCATGGACCACAAGACCTGGTATAAACAGATCCTATCTTTTCTATTGAGTACCACTCTCTCCCACACTCGCTAAACCACACCAGTGTTCCAGATCTTTGAGTGGGTCAAGCCCTTTCCCACATTTGGGAGCATGGCCATATGCTCCCGAGGCCTAGGACTCTCTTCCCTCCCACCTTTCATATGACCCTTTCTCATCTTTGATGTTTTTGCTTAAATGTCACCTTCTCAGAATGACCTTTCTATTCTCTGTCTGTGAAGAAGCTTGTCCTCTGATATCCTTCTCTCAGTCTTTTGTTTCCTTCATTGCACTTATCACAATTTGTACTCATTCCATCTCTCTCTTTAGAACAAAAACACCTTCAGGACAATGACCTTGCCCATCTTGGACACCTTTGCATTCTCAGCACCTAGCACAGTCCTTGACATATAATTGCCCGGAAGACAGGTTTATTTAATGAGAAAATGAGTGAAGAAATAAATTAACCCATCTTCTTAGAGTAGTGGGAAGGCAAGGAAAAGAGGGTGTCACAAAGGAAAGCAAGAGACTCTCTTCAAACTCCCTTGCCTCATTTAATTTTGTCAGGGATAACACAGTGGTCTTACTTGGACTCTGATTCCCAAAACATGGGTACAGACATGAGGTTCATCAATACTGGTCATTTTTAAGAAAAAGTATCCAAAACTTGGATATAAGGCAAAAACGTGTGTGGCATGTACTTTCAATATCATGCAGGGCACAAATCCATCCAAGATTTAAAGAAACGTACTTTGTTCAACTCAGCCATTGTTTACTATTGATAAAATGTTTCAAACAGTGAAAATACATGTAAATTTGGAAATCTGCATCTGGTAAAGGGGCAGATAATTTTTCAGTGAAACAAATAATCCAAAGGCCACAGTTTTATTGCCCAGTAAGACATTAACCAGTTTTATAACTAACCTAGAAATTTTATCCTAACTTTCCTTTATTAATTTTCTTAGAAATATTTAGCTCCTCGAAAGCTCTTTGAACCAGTATTAACACTCTACTGGGTCCCTCTTTAATGAGTTAAATAAAATCTTTGACATGCCCATTTTATATTTGTATGAGAGTCATGTTTATAAACTTTTATGATGTGTACTTTAACACAATAACCTTGCTTTTTTTTTTTTTTAACAGGAGAGTGACCATGACAGAACAAGTCATCCTGGCACACACATAGGACTTTGGTTCCACAACAGCCATTTCAGTAAATAATCATACAGTTTGAAGCAACACTTCCAGAAAAAGTAACATGTCATTTAACACAAATGAGGTAAGTAAATATTTGATGCAATACATAAAATCTTTTAAATAACATATCTGGACTTCTGATTTCTCTTATTTCCAAAATATTTAAGTTTGACATTTTCTATGAGGCCATGTACTCCCATTTGCATGAGTCACCAGATAAACAGATCACACAAGCCAGAGGCTCCCTGGTAGTCTAGTGGTTAGGACTCAGCGCTCGCTCACTCTCTCTCTCTCTCTGTCTCTCTTTCTCTGTCTCTCTCTCTCACAAAAGCCATTCAAGTTGCTCATATTTGGATACAAATGCCCACAAGGAAACAGGAAAAACAGTGTACAGAAGCTTGAATTCTAGAGCTATGTGGGATCTAGAAGATTATGGATTTAATTGTGTTCTCTCTCCCACTTTGGCAAAGCACAAAATGAAAGATTCACTACACTAAATCCTTTGAGGGAAATTCAGAAGCAATAAAGTTAGTCAAGATTTGTTCATGCAGCTGCCAAAGCTGAGTGTGTGAAAGGTGTCAAGGAGAAGTAAGACACACTTGCCTTTTTTCTCCTTCGAAATATATGGACCATGCGTCAAAACGAAGATTTCTGGAACCACCATTAGATGGCACCCTTCCATCTTCAAAACCAATCAATAAACAACTCGAATTATGAAAAGAGGTCAGAAGAATTTAAAGACAGATTTTTGCCATCTATAACTCTTCACAAACAAATACAATTTGTAATTCCTCACGGAATTCAAAGACGAAAGTCACTAAAGCAATTTTCTTGAAATTAGGATCTAGCTGAAAATAGCTCTAATTAGTTCTAGTCTTTCTTTCCTCTGAGATTCAGTATTATCTAAAAAAAAAAAACCCAAAGTTTCTCTCAGCCACTTTCTGTGAGTTTCTTTCCATTCTGTAGTTACTTGTCGAATATCGTCTGTTTTTACTGAAGCATCTAGGCACTTGTACTTTCTAAATGAATTACTTGCACTCATGGCAGGTCAGGGGAAAGCAAAGAGAGTTTCATTTTATAAACCCAGAGATTTCAACTCAGTGAGGCCAGAGACATGTGTTTTTTAGTCCAAATTGCATTTATAAAATAATACTAAAAGAATTTTTGCCAAGATTTAAAACTTGAAGATTTCACATTTTAAAAAATGGATTTCTAGATTATTTTGGAAAATCTCCAGAACTGGCAAATCTGAGTCCACATTTCTACATGACATCAATTAGCTGGAGCTGAGCAGCCAATTTAACAAATTTAGACGTTTAGCCAATGTCTGTTACTTAGACAGAGAATTTGCTCTCCAGTACCCTGCCAATGTCTCCTCAGAGTAGGGTCAAAGAGAAAAGTAAAATATTTGTTATATTCATGTCATTCAAAGGCGGAAAAACAGGCACACGTGTGTGCCCACACATACACACACACATGTGCATACACACACACACCTCGTGGGCCGCCTCTCTGCAGTGTCCGAGGAATTTGATTTTACAGGACAATGGGAAAGCACTCCTGGCAGTGCCTACCTGGGGATCTCACCATAGATGCTATGAAGCCTCTAGTTGGACACTGCTGGTGCTCCTGGGGAGTGTAGAGTCCCCAGTCACCTCTAAAGCAGGAGGCAAATATTCGCCCTGGAGTCAGACTTGGGCTCTACTTTAGTCTTTGCCATATGCGTGATTTTGGACAAGTCAATTCCCTTCTCTGGGCCTTGAGTTCCCTCAACTGTTAAAGGGAGGAACAGCTACAGTGCTAGGGTAGTCGTGAGGTGCAAGGGAAAGAATTCATCCCACACCTTGAAGTGCTAGATTCCAGGCTCTAGACCTTCAATGTTCATATGATCAAGAGACCAAAGGAAACAGGAATTGGGCATCGCCTGTGAGCACTATCCGCCCACCCACTCACCCTCACAGTAGCCACATTAGAGTAGACAGAGGATGTCTGAGGTAGATGGAAACATTAGAACCTAGGAAAGTTTGAAAAGCACAATGAAAACCTGCCACGGGACTTCAAGGTCAGAAGGGGAATGAATTGGGACATTGTATTTGAAGAACAAAATGGCGGCCTCCTGATGTTCCTGGACTTGAACCACAGCATCAGCTGCTCAGCACACGGTAACTGGCATGGGAATCACAGGTAGAAGTGAGGTCTGGGAATCTGGAAATGCCCACCCTCCCAGTGGCACCTATCACCCCAGAGAGGGAGAACGGTCCCTTTCAGAGTTAGAAAAAGAAGGCCATATTTTCTCTGTAATGAGCTGAGGTTCCTCCTGAGGAAAAAAACAGTAGAGAAACAAAAGAGACCAAGAGGCCCTGAAGGTGTTCCGAGGTCAAAACCACTGCCACAGCTGTGAGCTCTGAGCCGGAGCCCAGCATCCTCTTCAGGCTCAAACACCACACGTCTTAACCACCCACCTGCTGCTGAGCCACCACCATGACTTTACATTGTGATTTTTAAAAATAATTGTTTATTATTTTCATAATAAAAGAGAACAACAAAGCATAATACAGTACTTTATTCAGATTTTCTTAGTTTTTACCTAATGTCCTTTTTCTGTTCAAGGATCTCATCCAGGATACCACATTACATTTAGTTGTCATGTGATCTCAGGCACCTCTTGGCTGTGACAGTTTCTCAGACTTTTCTCGTTCTTGAAGACCTGGGCAGTTCAGAAGAGCACTGGCCAGGTATTGTGTAGCACATCCCTTAACTGAGATTTGCCTGATGACCTTCTCATGATTAGACTGGGGTTATGGGTTAAATGGAGGACCACAGAGGTAGAATGTCATTCTCATCTCATCATATCAAAGGTACTTACTATCAACATGACTTATTGCTGTTGATGTCGACCTTGGTTGCCTGAATGAAATAATAATTGTCTGGGTTCTTGACTGCAAAGTTATTCTTTTTTCCCCCTTTCCCACAGCATACTTTTTGGAAGGAAGTGACTGTGTGCAGCTCTCTTTTTTTTTTTTTAAGAATTTTATTGCTTTCCTTTAAATCAGACAAGTTCAACCTCCTTGTATGTATTCATCTACTTATTAAAAACTATACCAAGCATCAAAACATTGTCTAGATGCTGTATTGTAAATCTGTATAACCTGGCAGTGGAATCTAATCAAAAGATGTAGGGGATACATATGAAAACCTAACAGAATTAATGGAATACAGCTTATTATAGCATACATTTATGAAGATGTGTTGCCAAAAGGTTAATTAGCAATTTCAGATTTTGCTCCTCAATTTCTCTGAAGTCCTACGTGCGTAAGCTTATTATTTCGTCTGTTAATAAAACTCTTGATCATATTGTTCTAGATTGCAGTGATGCTTATGTGCCCTTCTTATTGTCCACACCTCCAGCAATCTCCAACTGACAGCTAATTTTTACTATATTTCCTCAACTAGTCACTTGAAGCAACTGTGACATCTCCAGCAATATCACTTGCAAGCCATTTTCTAGCCATTAAGGGTCTAAACTGTTCACCAGACTGGTTGAATGTGCCAATGGATTGGTTGGTTAGTGCCAATTCTCATGCTGAAGAAATGCAGCAGGGCCTATTAGCCGTGCCCTTACAGTTCTCTGCCACTTATTAGCTGAGCAACTTCAGGCAGTCATTGAACCTTGTGAGTCTACTGCCTCATCTGGAAAATGAAATAAGGCTACCGACTTTATCTGGCTATTTTGATATCAGATTTATTTATCAAGTCACAAATCTTCTGTTTTCTAATTCATCTATTTCTTCTTTAATCTTTATCAATTTCTCTATCCTGAATGGTTTATTATAGTATTTTTTTTAAGATTCATAAATTGAAAATTAATTTCATTTTCATTATTCCTTAGCCCCTAAAGCTATGGTTTTGCTCCAAGTGTAGCTTTGGCTGCATCTCATAGGTTTTGATAAGCTGAGTTCTTGCTGTTATGCTAGTCTAAAAAGTTTGTTATTGCAGATATTAGTTTCTCTGTAACACAAAGATTATTTAGAAGAGTTTGGTTTTCCCCTGTTTCCAAGTAGAAGGGAGTTTTTAAAAATTGATTATTGTTTTTATTTTTGTTTTAATAAAAAGCAGGCTTTAATTTTGTTCATAATATTCTGTTTTCTAGTGATCGCTTTCACTTAAAAACATTGACACAAAACAGAATTGTGTGAGCTTAATGATGATACATGAAAAAAGATAAACCTTTTGTTCTTTGGTCTTGCCTGAATTTTGTTAAGGTAAAGTAGTTTCTTCAAAGTGACCACACTGGGGCCGGCCCGGTGGTGCAGTGGTTAAGTTCGCATGTTCCGCTTTTCGGCAGCCTGGGGTTCACCGGTTCAGATCCCAGGGACAGACATGGCACCGCTTGGCATGCCATGCTGTGGTAGGCACCCCACATATAAAGTAGAGGAAGATGGGCATGGATGTTAGCTCAGGGCCAGTCTTCCTCAGCAAAAAGAGGAGGATTGGTGGCAGTTAGCTCAGGGCTAATCTTCCTCAAAATAAATAAATAAATAAATAAGTAAAATAAATAAATAAATAAAAATTAAAAAATTAAGTGACCACACTGGCTAAATATGTGATGTTCAAACGAATTAGGTAAAGTGCTGAAAGATCACTCATGGTCCAACTAAGTGATTCCTCTTTCCCATCTATAAAGTATTCAGGTTCCACTAGCTCTATTGCCACTGCCAGAGCCATTTTCCTAACTTAAACAAAATACTTTTTTTTTTCTTCCCAAGGAAGATTAGCCCTGAGCTAACATCTGCCAATCCTCCTCTTTTCGCTGAGGAAGACTGGCCCTGAGCTAACATCCATGCCCATCTTCCTCTACTTTATATGTAGGATGCCTGCCACAACATGGCTTGCCACCAGGTGCCATGTCCGCACCTGGGATCGGAATCGGCAAACCCTGGGCTGCCGAAGCGGAACATGTGCACTTAACCACTGTGCCACTGGGCCAGCCCCAACAAAATACTTTTTAGATATTCAATTTCTTCAATTAACAATTTTCAAATTTTCCACAGGGTCTCAAGAACTGTACAAAATTCTAATGTTAAAATAAACACCTTCATTTGAAACCAAAATATCTGAACACCTTCTTCTACACTTTCCCCAATTTCTAGAATACTCCACAACTTTGAAATGCGTAAAACCTAAGCCTGGATTGCAGACATCTCCATCCAAAGAAGTTTGAAGCCAGTGACCCTACAATATTAATTTATTTCTTCATCTGTATCACACACATTGAATTGTGAGAAACAGACTTAATGTCATCTCAGTATGCTATAATGCTTTGCTGATATAATTGTATCTCTAAGGAAAATCACTGAGACTGAGCTTCTTTCGAGTCCAATTACACAGAGTGTTTTACAAATAAAAAGGACCATGATAAAGCCTAAAATCCATTTTTGATAAATCTCTATAATGCCTCATAAGATTACAAAAGTATCTATATCAAGCAGGTCAAAATTTCCAAACGCTAAAATACGCTTCACCAAATCCATTAAACACTGTCAAGCAACCTCTGCAAATGTCATTAACTCCACAGTAAACTCATTTCAGGCTGCTTCTTTACTGATAAAAATGTTAATAGCATCTATCGGAACATTTAAAAATTCTCTGTGAAAGTTTGATATTTTTCCAGTTCAGAGAAAGCCTAAGAGTTTCTCTATAACAGATCGCTGAGATGGTTCTGAGTTGTATAAAGTATTTCACAAGATCTTCTGATTTTTCATTTTAAATAAGGTATTTGTTAGGTCTGAATTAAAGACGTCTTTATGGAGAAGCAAATGTCTAATAATATATTGACTTGACTCTTGTTTTCATGAACATGTTCTGTAACTAACCTGTGCTTTTCTCAAAGTATTCACTCTGACTCATCTAATTTTTTTCTGTTCTTACCTTAAATTTCCACTCTTTTGGGTCTTTCATGGTCATGATCTCTACCTACACACATTCCAAAATTAAACGTTTCTTTTCTTTTCTTCCTTTGAAAAGACATAGTGTTTATTTTCGTTGTTTTAAATGCAGCCCAAACTATGTTTCAGTACTATGCTGGGGTTTGGAAGAATGATTTGATTAAAATTTGGGGGGTCACATTTGATTAAAATTTTCTTATGGCTATGACGTAATGGAAATTATTAATTCCTTCTTAGTGTGTAACAAGTATGAATTAGTCTACAACACCCATGGTGCAAATATTTCACCACACAATTATTTCTCCAAATTAAATTAAATCCTACTCAAGATGCCAAGTTTCATGCTGTAAGGAAATCCAGTTTTACCTCTTGGAGGTCCCCTACTTGTATGCTTAAGGAATTCCAGTGGCTTACGCATTCCTGAAGGAGGTCTGGTGTCTCCCAGACTACAGTGCTCCAGCTGCCACTGAGCCTCAGGACCTGGTGCCCTGTCCAAACCTGGTCCTCCTCCATGTGCCCGGGCCTCCTGCTTCAGGCTATGGCCCTCGTGCCTCACTGGCCCCAGCTCCTGGCACAAGTCAGCACTATCTTTCAAAGGAGGGCCACTCCACTGCCTATACCACTTCTTTAGTGCTCTCTTCAGCCCAGAGTGCCTAACCGGCTCTCCCCAGCTAGCAAGTTTAATGCCAAGTCCTTTCAAGGGCTCAGTCTTTTCGTTCATGCACACAAGTCTGAAAGAGCTTAAAGGAAACCCATGTGTGGCATGTGGACCCTATTGCTGTGCTGTGGCTGTGTTTAACATTCATTCATCATTTGACAACAATCAAAAAATACTTACTGAGTCTCTACTGTGTGCCAGACACTGTCTAAGGCCTGGACACGCAGCAGTAAACAGTACCAAAATCAAGACATTAAAATAGAATTTCAACTTGCATAAGTTTTTCCTAGGTAAAGAAGAGGTAAATCTTTTTTAGATCAGTTTTTACCTCTCAGCTGGACCCTCCACGCTGATATATGAAGAGTTACTGGAGAATGAATTGTACGTCTTAACACATTCAAAATTAGAGCAATGTTTGTTCTTTTTTGCTTTCACTACCGAATCAGAATGCCCTTGATATTAATTGCCCACCTTTAAAATTTTATAATATTTCAAACACTTGAGAGATTTTATTTCCCATCCCTCAAAATTCTCTCTCTGTCCCCTAAACGCAGTCTTCTTACCTATAAACTACTCCCCATCCTCAGCCTTGCTTCCTCTTCAAGCTTCCACCTCAACTCTACCCTTCCCTCAATATCAAGTGTAAACTTTCCCTCTGAGCAATCTCAGCTTTTCCTAGTCCCTATAAAAGACTCCCAATTCCAACTGTTAAACTTTCACATAAGCTCCAATCCATATTCCCCAAGTGTGCTCTATGCAATGCTGTGCCCTCATTTTGACCACACTAAAGAATTCTGTTGTGAATTATGTTTAGGAAATAAACGTGTGTGGATACTATACACACCCTCTTAAATATTCAAAATACTTAAAGCATATAACAAGCACCAAGAAGGCCTAAACACAGACCTAACTTTATTTACCCCATCATTTTCCAAACACATAATGACCACAGAGCAATCTTCCCCTATTGCCACCTATTTACATCCTGCAGAACTACACACATGTTGTCAACTATCTAGACACTTCAGTCTAGCTACCCCACAGTTTCTCGCAGATTCATCTGACTATAAGAGGCAATAATCCTTATTAAATGAAACCCCGATTCTACATGTTGGGCTCAAGATACTTTCAACCGACTGCTAGGTATCTCCATACAGATGTCCTACCAGTCCCTCGAACATGTCTCAAACCAAAACTAAGTGCTACACCTCCCAACCTACCCTCTTCCTCTGTCCCCTGCCTCTGCATCCCCACAGCAGAGATGAATTGAGCACCTCTCTCTTATAAATCACTTATAATATTATTCCTTGACCTATAACTACATCCATATCCACTAAACTTTGGTCTCCTTAAGAAGGAACATCATGCTTTATGTATCTTTGCATCCTCCTCTGCACTGAGCCTAGTCTTATTCCAAATCATTCATCAATACTTTTTTTTATTTTAAAGAAAGAGTTGTATTACATAACCTTATAAACACTTGTTTTGAGGTCACGATGTCTAGGTTAAACCCAAGCTCAGTCCTTACCATCTGTGTTAGCTTGGCAAGTGGCTTAGGGTCTCCAAAACTCAGGTGTGTCTCTAAACCTCAGTTTTCTGATGCAAAAGTAGGATTAAATCATCTACCTCAAAGGGCAGTCATGAGGATTAGATGAAATAATGCATGCAACACTTAGCACATTGCCTAACTTACAGTAACCACTCAACAACTGTGCATTATGGTTACTAATTCACCCAGTTCATATTAACAAAACCACAGCTCCCACAAGGATGTATCAAGAAGTAGGACTCTAGGTTAAAATTATTTTTAGCAACTAAAACAGGAATTCACTTTAAATATCCCTGAGTAGTTGACTTTTTAAATCATTTACAATTCTCTAATGGCCAGTTAAGTAATGAGCCATTAGCAGTTATGCCTTTCCTTGAGCAGATTTCTAGTTATTTTAGTCCTTTATATTGGTTTGCTCAATCCCTCTGCAATTCAAGATGAACAATTTAAACTATTTTGTCATTAATACAGTAACATCAGCATATAATCTTTGTGCAAAGATCTATTTTTTAGGAAGTAATATATCAGAGCAATATGAAGTCACTGAAAATCCTTTATAAAACTATTTATAGGCAAGAGAATATGTTCAAGGGTAAAAAGTAGGATAAATACAATATCATACTATGATAGCATTTTTATTTTTTAAAAGTTAAAAATAAATACACAAGCTTCATTTTCCAAGTAACAGTAGTTAAATGAATATATAACATGGCTGATATGCTATTATTATTATAGCAAGTTGGAATTAAAGTGCATTATTCCACTCTAAAATTGGATGAGGGCAATTGTAACAGATTACAAATAGCTGCAAATTCGTTGGTACTCTTCCCTTGAGGATAGAATCTAATTTCTTTCCCCTTGAATCTGGGCTTTGGTGATTTGCCTGACCAATAAAGTACAGCAGAAATGTGATATTCTGGATCTTCTGAGGCAAAGTCATAAAAAGTTTTGAAGTTTCTGCCCAGTCCTTTCGGAATGCTTGCCCCAGCAGAAGCCAACCATGATGTAGGATGTCTGACTATCTTGAGACTGCCATGATTTGAGGAAGCCCAAGCTAGCCACACAGAGAGCCATACTCTAAATATCTCCCATTTCCTAACTGCAGCTAGCTCTTATAACTCTTTAAATATTTACTTGTGGTTTAGGATATACTGGAAGGATATCAACACATAAAGTGACTGAGAGGGTGGATGGTCACTTCCTTCTTCTTGAATCATCATCTCATGTGTCCTCCTGACGCCACATGCATCTGGTTTGCCTTCTCACTCATGAGGTACCCTTCAGCCTTCTTTGCTGGATCCTTGTCTTCTTCCTGACCTCCGCAGGATAGAACATTCCAGTTCCCAGGCCCAGACCTCTTCTCTGTCTACACTCATTTTCACTCTGAGCTCATTCTCACTGCTTTAAGTGAAGTCTTTCAAATTTACATGTCCAGCCAAATTTCTCCCCTAAACTCCAGACTCATATATCTAACAAATTGTTTGATATCTCCAGGTGTAGATAATTTTTTAATCTAATTTTTATTTTCAGAATATATAACACATTTACATGAATCCAAGCTTAAACATATATAACAAGGTATATTCAGATAATTCTCACTTCCAACCACCTATTCCTCTCCTCCTCCATAGATAAACCTTTTTTCCAGCCCTTGATTTATTTCACCAATGTTTCCTTGGCAAACATAACCACATATAGGCAAAAAAAAATTGAAACAAACAAAGCAACTGTATATCAAGTGATCACACACATACACTTGATCTAAAGTATCATGTGATACTTTAGAATATAGTATTTTGACTCTCTACCCTCAATAGAATAAATTCTAAGGACAAAAACAGCTGCAAAGAAAGCTTACACTTCATTCAGTATTCTTATTGTCAGTGTTAACATCAGTATTATTATATTTAAATTAGATTTTTATATTGTAGAATATACATCTTGGAATCATATTTTATATGTTGTAGAATACATAATTTTGAAACTATACATATTGTAGGACAGAACAAATAATAAGTATAGTCATGTTCAGCTTAACAATAGGGATATGTTCTGATAAATGTATCACTAGGCAATTCCATCGTTGTGTGAATGTCATAGAATGTACTTACACAAACCTACAAACCTAGATGGTATAGCCTACTACACACCTAAGCTATATGGTACTAATCTCATGAGACCACCATCATATATGCGATCCACCATTGATCATTATGCAGCACATGACTGTAATTACATAAGGGAAAAGAGAAATGACAATAAAACCAAAGAAATTATGCAAAGTCTTTATAAGGTTAAATTTGAATTGGAAATATCAGTACTACCTCATAACTTTTTTTCTTCACAATAATACGTATTTTCTGACTCTGTCCATTAAAAAGGCTTAGAAGTAATGAGAACTCAATAAAAATAGGCATCACTAGTGCCCAGATTTTTGTCTCTAAACACCATTCCCCACTAAAAGGAACGAGATCTCCTTGGAGTAATAACTGATGTCTGGGGGGGGAGGGGGGGCGCAAAATATGCAAAATGAACCTGAACATCTTCTACTAGGCAAGGAAGCTATTGAAGATTAATGGGGTCACGTCAATGGGACACAAGAGAAACATAAAAGGGCTCCCACTGGCCAAAGATAATTTGGCCAAAATTTCTGTGCATCTAAAAAGGTAGTGACTGCAATTGTCTGAAATATATAGAATACATAAATGCTTATGATTATAAAGATACTAAAATAAATAAATAAGTTAATCAATCAGTCAATCTATCTTTCTCATTGGTCACCACTGAAAGTAACTAGGGCATCGACTCCTGACTCTGAAATTAACATTTAAAATGGAAGAATTAAATATTTATCCTGAGCAAACTCCTTTTCAGGGTAACTAAATAGCCTAGTTGTTAAGGAAAAAGTTCTTCCTTAAAGAATTCCAGCTAATGTGGCAGGAATGATAGTTAGAAAAGCACCTGTTTGCAACTCCTATTAATATAATTAAGGAAATTATCACTTGTGGATGAAACAATTAGATAAAAATCAAATCAAAATGGATTAAAGACTTGAATGTAAGACCAGAAACCATAAAACTCCTAGAAGAAAATACAGGGGTAAGCTCCTTGACATAAGTCTTGGAAATGATTTTTGGATTTGACTCCAAAAGCAAAAGCAACAAAAGCAAAAATAAGCAAGTGAAACTATAGCAAACGAAAAAGCTTCTGCATAGCAAAGGGAACCATCAACAAAATGAAATGGCAACCTGCGGTATGAGAGAAAAGATCTGCAAATCACATGTCTGAGAAGGAGTTAATATCCAAAATACATAAAGAACTCATACAACTCAACATCAAAAAGTAAACAATCTGACTAAAAAAAGGGCAGGGGAACTGAATAGACATTTCCCAAAGAAGACATACAAATGGTCAACAGGTACATAAAAAGGTGCTCAACATCATTAAACATCAGGGAGATGCAAATCAAAGTCACAATGAGATATCACTTCACACCTGTTAGAATGGCTGTAACCTAAAAGACAAGAGACAAAAAGTGTTGATGAGGGTGTGCAGAAAAGCAGCTGTGCACCGTCAGTGGGAATGTAAATTGCTGCTGCCACTATAGAAAATATGGAGGTTTCTCAAAAAATTAAAAATAAAAGTACCATATGATCCAGCAATTCCACTTCTGGGTATATATCTGAAGGAAATGAAATCACTATCTCAAAGAGATAGTTGCACCCCATGTTCACAGCAGCATTATTTACAATAGCCAAAACATGGAAAAAACCTTAGTGCCCATCAACAGATGAACGGATAAAGAAAATGTGGTATGTATATATACAATGGAATAATATTCAGAAAATCTTGCCTTTTTTTTAAGATTTTATTTTTCTTCCCAAAGCCCCCGGGTGCATAGTTTATGTTTTTAGCTGTGGGTAACCTCTAGTTGTGGCATGTGGGATGCTGCCTCAGCATGGCTTGATGAGTGGTGCCATGTCCGCACCCAGGATCCATACTGGCGAAACCCTGGGCCGCCAAAGCAGAATGCATGAACTTAACCACTCGGCCACGGAGCCGGCACCAATCCTGCCATTTCTGACAATATGGATGGACCCTGAGTGAAATAAGTCATACAGTCAAAGACAAATAGTGTAATAATCTCGCTTATATATGGAATCTTAAAAAACCAAACTGATAGAAACAGAAAACAGATAGGTGGTTGTCAGAGGTGGGGGATTGGGAGCTGGGAGGTGGGGGAAATGACTTGAAGGTGGTCAAAAGGTATAAACTCCCAGTTATAAGACAAATAAGTCCTGGGCATGTAAGGTACAGCATGGTGACTAGAGTTAACAGTACTGTATCGTACATTTGAAAGCTGCCTAGAGAGTAAATCTTAACAGTTCTCACCACAAAAAAAAAAAATTGTAACTATGTGAGATGATGGATGTTATCTAAACTTAATATGGTAATCATTTTGCAATACATACATACATGAAATTATTATACAATGTTATATGTCAATTATAGCTCAATAAAACTGGCGGGGGGAGGAGTTAATGGGAAACCTGTGAATGGAGGGACGGGGCTGTCATCACCTGACCCCACTGCTGACTCCTATTGTCACTAAACTGAGAGAACCAGACAGGACACGACACAACACAAAGTTTATAGCACCACCTATTAGCATTCTTGCCCAAAGTGCAGCACCTGAATCCAATAAAAGCTTTAGAGATAACTCCTAGTGTACCAGGAAAAAGATAGGGATAAAGAAATCCATTAACTTTTCCAAAAGGAAAGAAACAACTGAGTCCAGAACATGGACCTTCTATGGGACAAATTGCCAAGTTTCTTCAACAAATCAATGGTAGAGAGAAAAAGCAGATTCAAGGAGATGTTAAGAGACTGACAGATGGAATATCTAGAAATTATTTATACCCTAATTAGAAGAATCCAATTCTAAAAAGACATTTTTGAGATAATCAAAGAAATTTGAGGTAATCACAACACATTTGAGATAATCACCGCAAGGGCTCACCTTGCCCCAAGAGGCTGTCCTCTTAGACAAGATCCCTTTAAAATGACCTCAGGCTAACATCCCTATTGCGGGTTTCACAGCTGGCCCTTGGGCCTCACTCCCCTTTGCCCTGATGTGGGAGGTGATGCAGTTCAGCCCAGACACATCCCTCCATCCTGCTGCCACAGGCCACCTTAGCGCTCTCAGAAATTATTCAGGACCTTTTTTGCTGTGGTCCTCAGCCACGAATCAAACCGCAAGTTTTGTGGAACCCCTCCTCACGGCACTTCAGCTGAGGCACAGACACACACGAGGCAGGGAGGCTCACAGCACGACCACAGCTCTCCCAACATAAATTCTCCTCAGAAAATCCTCTCTCAGACTTCACTCTTTTGAATTTTTTATATACTTGATATGAAGAAATTCAAAACATACGGAATTAGTTTCTGTTACCTTCTTAGAAATTCTGAGTCTCAATAACTTCTAACAACTCATTTTTGACATCTGATATACACTTTTTTGGTGCCTCAGCTGAAAAGTCCCATTTAAAAAATGCATGAATATATTGTCATCAGGAGGTCAAAGTGGCTTTTTCCCCTTTTTAATTAACCCAGAAACCACAACCTCTGCCAAACTGCTACACCTCAACAAAGTAGCCCATGATAGCTACTTTTCTTGTTATTATTTTTATTAATAACAGTAGCAATTGTGGTGGTTTTAAAATACGGGCCCACAATTTTTTTGACACTTCTCCGTTGAGAAATGAGCTACATGCCCTCTCTTTTTAAACCTAAGCTCTATGGGCTCTTGTCCATAGAATTCGGTAGAAGTGAATACTGTATAGCTTCTAGGCTCAAAACTTAGAAAACTGGCAGCTTCCACTTCCTTTCCCTTACAATGCTCGCTCAATGCCTGTTCATGGAACCTAATCACCATGCTGTGAGGAAGTCCAAGTCTCCCCACGGCATGGTCCACATGGAGAGGAACCGACAGCCAGCATCAACTTGCCAGCCACTGTGAGTGAGACATGCTGGAAGATGATCCTCCAGCCCAGGTAAGTTGCCCTAGTAGGCACTGTGTGGAGCAGAGACAAACTGCCCACCAAACCCTACCCAAGTTGCAGATTCATGAGCAAAATAAGTGGTTATTTGAAGCCATTAAGTTTTAGAGTGGTTGGTTATGCCGGAAGCATATATAACTTGGAGTTCCTCCTGAAGTAAGAGGGCAAAATTTAACATAAAATTGTTAGGGGCTGTTAATCTCTTTGCATTCTCTGCCTTTCAACCTTTCTGTGTCCTTATGTTTAATTTGTGTCTCTTGTAAACAACATGTTCTTACTGAAAAGTTCAATTTATATTCACTTACTACAATTAGTCTTACATTTGGATTTGTTCTGCCATCTCATTTTGTGCTTTTTGCCCTGCTCTTACGAAGTTTTGTTTTTTCTTCTTTGCTTCCCTTTGCTGTGCTTGTGAATTTGTTCTTCGAGAGACATCATTTTCATCCTGTAAACTCTTAAAAGTTTAAAGTTAGCATCTTCACTTGGCTCAATAAAAGGATCTTAGAATACTTAAACCCAATCATCTGTCACACAAAGCCCACTATCATGCTCATTTTGTTCATGATCTAAGCTGTATCCTGTTTTACTTAACTCTCAATATTTATCATTAGAAAGACAGAATTTAATAGTTATAGTTATTATCTTCTTCATTTATCCAAATGTTTACTCTCTACTTTAGTCAACCTTGTATCTTAGACCTTTCCGGGATAATTTCCTTCTTTCTGAAGTTCATGAGATAGCAGCAAATACTACTGAAATGTTACTAGTGTTTGTTACTAACAGACTTCAAGGCAAAAAGCATTACTACAGATAAAGACAGTCACTATATAATAACAAAAATGTCAACTTACCAGGAGATACCATAAGCAAAACACAGCTTCAAAATATAGAAAGCAAAAATTGCAAGAACTCCAAAGAGAAGTGAGAAATGAGGGATTTCAATTCTCTCTCTGTATTCTATCTATCAAGTACACAAAAATCAGGAAGGATGTGGAGGATGAGAATGACACACTTAATAAGCTTTATCCGATTGGCATATGGAATATATCTCCAAGAATCAGAGAATACAATGTTCTTTTGAGCACACGGGAAAGGTTTAAAAAGACTGACAACAAATTCCAAAAATTGGGTATCATAAGACCTTGTATTCTGAATACAATAAAATTATTTTATAAATTAACAATACCAAAAACCAAAACATAAAGCAGCACCACCCAGAATTTTAAAAAACAAGCCCTAGAAAGACTCAGAGGTCAAAGCAGCAATCATTCTGGAAAGAGGAAGCTGAATGATGCAAAACCCAATCTGAGGGCTTGGGGAAGACTTCCTCAAAGCAGCACTCATATTAGAAAATAAAAAGGCTAAAGATAAATATGCTGAGGATCCAAAACAAGCCTACGACAGTAAAAAAGAAAAAACTTTGTTAGGGGCTGAAGCTTGGGCTCCAGTAGCTTTAAGGTAAATTTAAATCCTCTTCAGGGATCTAGAGGACGCAAAAGGAGCTAGGGAAGAAGGTATCCTTTAGGGACCCTAATCATCAATAATTTGGATTTCATGTGTGACAATCTCAGCTAATAGCAGCTAACTATACTCAGCGCTAGGTACTATTCTAATTGCTTTACTCGTGCTAACTCATTTGATCCTCACAGCAACCATTTGAAATATAAGATAGGTACTGTTATTATCCTCATTTTCAAATGAGGAATCTGAGATACAGAGAGATTAAATACATTTGTCGAGATTATACCTTGGAAATGCAAAGCCAGGATACAAACCCAAGCTCTAAAGGTCCAGATCCCATGCTCTTAACTAAATACTAGATTGATATTCTCTGTTCATGAAGGAATCTTGCTAATAGTCATATAGGGAGGATAATTTTAAAAATCACTATGCCTAGACAGCCTATCATATAAAAAATACCATTAAATGAGAAGTGCACATCTTTATTCTCTCTATAATCAAACTCAGCCTCTTACCGGCAGCATGGCCTACTCACTAGCATGGTCTAGTGAAGAGAAGAACCCTATACCAATGCTTAATGATGTAATAAGAATGGTCACATTATGTACAATTGCCCACCCACAGTGATTTGCCATTTGCAAGGTAATTAGTTGTCGGTATAGATTTTATCTGTGGCTGACATGATACTTTAATAAGAGCAGAAGCAATGACAGAAGGCAAGTATGTGGCCCTAATTCTATCCATGGTTACATTCATCTCCTGTGTTGAAAGAAGTGAGCCCGGGGAGGGGGGGAAAGATGGCATTAGGATTTCTAAACATACGGTGCTAAGAAACCATTAGGATTTTAAAATATCATTAAAAATCACTATAAAATATCAACAAATTTTAAGGTCAAATTTGAGGTGAAAGTAGAAATCATCAGCTGTGTGTTTTTCAAGTCCATGGAAAAGGGCTTCAGAAAACAATGAATGAATAACCAACCCCCAATGTAAAATCACTCAAGAATATTGGTGAGGAGTGGCCGAGTGGTTAAGTTTGTGCGCTCCGCTGCGGCAGGCCAGGGTTCGGATCCTGGGCGCGGACATGGCACCGCTCGTCAGGCCACGTTGAGGCGGCGTCCCACATCCCACAACTAGAAGGACGTGCAACTAAGATATACAACTGTGTACAGGGGGGTTGGGGGAGATAAAGCAGGAAAAAAAAAAAAAGATTGGCAACAGTTGTTAGCCCAGGTGCCAATCTTTGGGAAAAAAAAGAATATTGGTGAGAAATAAAAAGACAGTAAAGTAAAATTTCCTGCAAGCTAAAACAGCTTCTGGAAATTCTTTTTTTTTTTTTTAAAGATTGGGCACCTGAGCTAACAACTGTTGCCAACTTTTTTTTTTCCTCTCTGCTTTTTCTCCCCAAATCCCCCCAGTACATAGTTGTATATTTTAGTTGTGGGTCCTTCTATTTATGGCATGTGGGACGCCACCTCAGCATGGCCTGACGAGCGGTGCCATGTCCCCACCCAGGATCTGAACCAGCAAAACCCTGGAGCGCCAAAGTGGAGTGCGCGAACTTAACCACTCGCACTCAGCCACGGAGCCAGCCCCTGGAAATTCTATCAGTAATATGTTTCAAGGTCTCAAGTAGTAGGTATAGTACTGACTTATAAAAGCTAGGGCATTCTAGTCACTTAAAGACAAGAACAATTTTAAAAGTTTGCTGACTTTCTCTAAGAAAGGTACTTAAATACTATGCAAAACTGCCACACAATGGTCGAACTGTTTTACACTGGTATTCAATCATTATCTCCAAGTATTTATAATTTTGGTAATAAATGTTCAAAAGAAGTGAGGTCCTGGCTGAGGTTTGGAAATATTTTTATTATAGTGAGGTTTTCAGTGAAATGCTACCCAATGAAACAGATGTATTTATATTAGGAGATTTAAGATAAGAAATAAATTAATTTTAAAAGTTAACAGAAATACTTTTGTGAGATACCAAAATAACAAAATCTTACATTATGATCATTTTTGTGATTATCAATGAGTAGATAACTTTTGGACATTAAATTGAAAACCTGGGTTTATTGTTATTTTTAATTGATTTTGTTGACTTTTATGAATTTTCATTTCATCTATAAAGCCAAAACGTTAACAACTTAAAACCAAGTGGTATTAAGATTACATGAATTAATTTATGTGAACGTATGTTGCAAATCATAAGGCATTAAGCAAATATATTTTTTAGGTTTTTTCAAAAGATCTTAAAATATTGCGCCTCCACTAAAAGTAGACAAATTTGTTCAAATGTCAATTTATTTTACCAAAACCTTTCAGGAAATTAGTTAAGATTTCAGATAAACAAATACATAAATGCACAAACATACATACACACACCAAACACACACCCCCGGAATTAGTGGTATCTGACAAACGATACACTAGTGAATCAGACTTGTCGTTTACTTAAAGTCCAATTCTCAATCAAGTGATTTAACAAAATAACATTTTAAAGCTTCCAGAATTTGTCTTAGAAGAAAAAACAAATTGTTCTCATTTTGGCTGTTCAGCCAATGTCATTTAGATGAGTCCCTACCAAAAAGACAGAAGTCATTAGAGAATTGAATTCAGTGTGCACCAGATACGACCAAACCACATTTCTGATTTCAGCATAACCTAGATAGGTCAATTATTATGCTGGCCACTATAAGACTTTCCTTCTTAGGAAAACCTACAGCCAGTGGTGAGGGAAAAGTCATGGCTGCAAATTGTTCCTTTATTTTGTTTTCTCACAATTTGGTCGTCTTAAATGTCCTAGTTAATTGGCAGAGATTTACACAAGAAGAGTTCTAAATGACAAATCTTCAGACCATACCTGATGCATTTACCCCATCCTGCACCCTGAGCTCAACAGAATATATAACAGAAAAGTGATAAACTTCTTCTAAATGCATCCTAGCTATTTTATCTACTCTCCCTATTGACCCAGCAATTCCACTCCTAGATATATAACCAAGAGAACAGAAAACATATATTCACACAAAAACCTGTACACACATGTGCATAATGTGTCAAAAAGTAAAAATCACCCATACGTCCATCAATTGATGAATGGATAAACAAAAAGGAGTATATTCATACAATGGAATATTATTTAGCCATAAAAAAGTAGTAAGTAGTGATACAAGCTACAGCATGATGAACCTTGAAAACATTATGGTAAGTGAAAGAAAAGAGACCATGTACTCTATGATTTCACTTATATGAAATGTCCAGAACAGGCACATCTGTAGAGACAGAAAGTAGACTGGTTGCCACCAAGGACTTGGGGGTGGAGGGAGGATGAAGAGAGAAAGTTAATGGGTACAGGATTTCTTTTTGCCATAATGAAAATGTTCTGGGATAGAGAGTGGCGACAGTTGCACAACCAACCCTGCACTTCCAGCCATCTCCTTCTCTTCTTTCAACAGTTTCAGTCAAGGTGATCTAATGTGTATCTAGGACAAGATACCTGGATCCTTCTTACATCTGCACCTTTGATCTGAGCTACTCCCCAGGCCCTTCTCTGACCCTCTCCTCCACCATTCTGTAAGGCCAGATCAAGTCCCACTTTTTCCAGAACACTTTCCATCCTGAGCTGACTAGTCTGCTAGAGGACAGGTCAGCCTTCTTTGTTTCATAGCTGCTCATCAACACTGTTGAATTTAATTGAATAATATAAAATGACTCTGTAGCTGCAGATGGGGCTTCCTCTTTATATCACAGATTGAAAATAGAGAAGATAATGCAATTCTTTCATATATGTTCTCAAAATTATACTGATCACTTACAAAACTTGTAGCTAAAACACTTCTATTATGCCTTCTTTCAGTTAAACATTATTTGAAAAATGAGAAATGTATTATTTTACCCCCAAACAATTACATAAGTACAACTTTGCAAAAACAGTGTTGCATTAAAAGATGAGCTAAATTGAATTACTGCCCCAGGACATGGATTAAAGGATAATATCATTCCAGTTATCCTAACAAAAGGATTATCAAAACATACAGTGGTTCTTTCAGAGGAATATGAGTATAGACATGAAGTATATTAATATTACCTAATTATCAGAATTCATGACTAACGAAGCTAACAAAATCTTATTTTCAATTAGCAAACCAACACAAACCTTTGAGTTATTTCTGCAATATGCCTCAGAGCACTTGTTCATTTGTTATAACACTTTAAAAAAAAGTCTTTTCTCTTTTACACATATTCTCCAGAGAATTCTTTCTTGCAAAGAGAAAGTCAACATAAATAATTAAGAAGTGCTTCTTCTCTGTTAATTTTGAGTCATCTTATTCAATTATATACATACCCTCTGTTTATTGTGCATACTGTATGTAGAAATAAACAATTAAGAGTGCCACACAAGGGCTGGTCCCATGGCCAAGTGGTTGTGTTCGCGTGCTTTACTTCGGCGGCCCAGGGCTTTGCCGGTTCGGATCCCAGGGCAGACCTAGCACCCTCATCAAGCCATGCTGAGGTGGCCTCCGACTAGGAGAACCAGAAGAATCTACAACTAGAATATACAACTACGTACTGGGGGGCTTTGGGAAGACGAAGAAGAAGAAGAAGGAAAAAAAGAAGATTGGCAACAGATGTTAGCTCAGGTACCAATCTTTTTTAAAAAAGAAAAAAAAGAGTGCCACACAATGCATTTTGAAGGTATATTTTATTTGAAGCTATTCTATATCTTTCAGCCTGTGCCACATTTCAATAATGACTATTTAATAATTACAATCATCCCCTTATTAGCTTGGCATTTCATTTTCCTCGCCCCACGACACCCTATGGTAAAGGCAAGGAAAACTCTCTGTTGATTAGTTATTTAACACCAGCAGCAAGAACTACGCTGGAGGGAAGGCCACTTGGAGAGGATTACACAAGAGCTACCGCTCAACAGCCTCAGACAGAGAGCAGCAAATTATAAACCCAAGTACTTCGTTGCGTGTAACCAAATTGGCTAGTTGAAATGCTAATTGCCTTTCAGCAAAACTAAAGACGGACAGGGGACCTTGTGCTTCAGAGAATGAAATGCATTTTTACTCCACTTCTGCACTATTGTCTTGCTGAGAACGATTTGAAATCTATTCATAAAGGTAGCTCTTTCCCTAACCTTTAAATGTGGGAAATTTATTTAGCCCCACCAGCACCTCCAATGTGCTGATGTGCCAAGACGCGAACAGATGGTTGGACCTAAGCCACGTTAAGCCCCTAAGAAAGAGCAGGAAAGAATTCTCTGCTCAAATATATAGCACAAATCAAGAAAATGTGCCTAAAAAAAGGAATTTTGAATAACAAATAAATTCATGAAATAAAAATAATCAAATAATATAATCTTTAAACCAGGAACATTTCTAACAAAATTACATTCAAATGCATATGGAAAGAGCTATCATTGTCTCTCTGAAAAAGACCCCCAACCTCCCTTTATATCCAATAATTCTGTATTAGTTCAAAAATCATTTATGGACAATTATTCCAACAGCCAGTTTTCCCTCTTTATATGAAGAGGGTTCATTCTGGGCTTTCAGAATCCTGAATAAATGAATGAGAAATGCCCTATTGACACCCTGCCTCATTCTGAGGTATAGCCAGACTTACGCCTGACTGCACCAGAAAGGGCCCCATGACCACCTGCCCAGCAGCCGGGGGATGGACTTGCTCTGGTACATTTTAAAGTGTATAGTGTGTCACAGCGGAATCAGAAAACACAGCCTTTGTATTACCACAGCCTCCTGTGTCCCAGCTCCACCCTTCTCCTCCTCTGCCACACCTCTCTCAGGGCAACAGAGCTGGGGTGCTGGGGCTTCCTGTGTGGCCTGACATCCTGGCATATAGGGGAACCCTCCATACATGCAAAGATGCTTCCTGTCTTCCCAGTCCTGCCTTGTGAAGGGAGAAAAATAGACGTGTATGCGTGGGGAAATCAACTCTCTACACTACTTCATTCTGCATGAGTGATAGAAGGAGTCCGGTTTATTAAGAGTACGTTGATCATCATTTCTCAACAAATATCTTTATTTATATATAGTTTGAGCTAACTGAGAGTGATAGAGTACTAAGACTAAACAGAGCTTTAAACTGTGAATAAATAATTCAGCTCTCATCCTGATTCGGCAGGAGTTAAGGGAAGAAAGACATCTCTCTGGCTGGATGTTCACCAAAACCTTTGGACCATGGGGTTCCTGGTGATTTTTCTTTTTTTCTGTAATGTTTGAATTTCCTACATGACTTTGTATTATCTTTACAATCAGAAAAAACAGTTATTTCCAACTCAAAGAGAGAGGGAGAAAGAAATGTACGCTCCACTGTGTCTCATACTTAGCCGTGTGTTTTTTTCCCACAAAATCAGGGAAATGCCCATCCAAATCCCTCCATGGTAACACACTACACTCTATAATCAAATTAAACAATCATCATCTCAGGAGCTCGATATGCTTTATAAGCATCTGTAAATTGTCTAGTTGCCCTCTGTGTGAAAAAGTGGTGATGGCGCATTGCTTCCACTGTGCAGATTTTGGACCCAGTGCATAAAATAATGACTTGTCACAGGTATAGGTCAGAAAGCCATTTATTCAACATATTAACCACTTTCCTAAACCCTAGAATTCTAGAGAAATATATCACACAGTCCTTGTCCTCAAAGATTTTGTATCCTAATTGGGACACCCTTGAAGTTTTCAATAACAGTAGGACAGCACTATACAAAAGGGCATGAGGCAGCATTGGTTGAATGGCAATAAATCAAACATTTAATGACCAAGTTAACCTGATATCATGTTTCTCACATATTAGTTTACAGGAATGTACAGGTGACTAAAGTCATAAATGGGAAAATAGGATATGTGACTCGAAGAGAGACTCTTAACTTTTCTAGGTTTCTGTTTCCCCAAATATAAAATAAAGGGCTTGCTCCAGTTTGGCTCCAAATCTCCTCCCAGTGCTTAAGGATTTCAATGTGTTCAGTCTACGACTTTCTAACGATAAAGGATCATACACCTGACCTAAGGCAAAACGTATTTTCTTTGCGGGTGCCCTCAGAGCATAGATCTTTCTGCCTCACTTTCTTCATCTGCAAATCAGGATAATAGCATTTGACGATTAAATTTAAAGTTACTTTTTTTAAAGGGACTAGAAGAATTCCTGGCATCCAGTGGACATTCAAAAAACAGGGCATACTATTATCATTCATCGTGGGAATGTGAACAGAAGAGTTTAGTCACAGCTAATTGTGCCGTGAACACTGTTTTTCTTTGGGTGTAGATGGGCAAGGGCACCTCCAAGTAGAAAGAGATCTGAAATACTTTTGCTTAACACTAGCCTCTGCCTTCCCAGATTATTTCTAATCGTTATTTTTATCACCATAAAAGGATATGTTTCCAAATATATCTCACGTTATCATTTTCTGACAATGAATACAATTGGCATTCAATATTTGATAAATAATATACAGCATAAAATTGTAACTTATTAAAATAGAATAAATGTTGACTGATACATTATTTTTATATCTGATGATGTCAAGATTCAGTGTTGTTACATAATTTACCTTCACTGCATTATGGACTTTCATTTTAGTCTAAGATTATTTCTTAGCTGGTGCTTATAGGCAGTTTCCGCTTTTAATCATTACATTAAGGATAATGTAGATACCCACAGCACTCAGGAAAAATCCTCGATCCAGCTCTTACTAACTGGGGAACTATGGACAAGGAGCTTAAACCTTCCATGCCTCGGTGTCACTATCTGTAAAGTGGAATAATACCATTTAATTTGTGGTATTGTTGTGAGTATTAAATAAAATAATCTATATAAAGGGCTTCTTAGGATTCATTACATAGCAGGCATTCAATGTGGGGTGACTGGTACTGTCATTCATCATGCAAATAAAAACGGAGATAGGATTCAGTCATACTTTCTTTCAGTGTATACATTTTAGTTCTTTTAAAACATTATAACCTTGAGACATATCATTTCTAGCTGAAATGTCTTCTCAACCACTTATAACAATCCCTTTACTTTATAGATGAAGAAACGAAGGCCGAGAAGGATGAGTGAATATCCAAAGTCACTGTAAGTTAATGGCACAGCCAGGACGTTATACATAATGGCATATATTTAACATATTTTAACAGAGTTCCGAGTGTATTTGGCAGTCCCCTTAAGCCTAGGAAATAACCCAAAAATAAACTGCTGGTGTTCATTTGTACCCTGACTAAAACATCTTTTTGTCTTTTCTTTAATGCCTTTCCTGGCTTATTTTTTCTGTTTATTTTTTGGATCAATCTAGCTTTTTTGATAAATGACACACAAAGGGGAGGAAAAAACACTTTAGTAATTTAAGGTAATAACTTCAACAATTTTTAAATAATGCTGTATTAGTTAAGGTACATTTTTTTTAGCTTTATCCTAATTGTCAGTAATGCACCCTTAAGATTTGATATCAGTAACTTCTAAGTGTGCTGCTTACATATAAACAAATTACACACATTTTTAGAGGTTGTGGATTTCGTGAAATGTGAAAGGTTGGTTTAAAACAAAAGTTACACAGAATAAGTTAATACTGTAGCTTAAAATCAGTTTTTTTGACTGCCATAATTTCTTAGTCTTAAGAAAAAAATCAATTTTAAAATAGTTTGACACTAAAAATGTGTAAGCTTTTTTTTTTTTTTTAAAAAAAAGCATTATTCTACAGCTCCAGATTAATTCCAAACTCTCTGAGCATATTTCACTGAAAGTTCTTCGACGCAGCGGTTACTTTGGAACAGCAGACTGATGTTGATCTCAACCTGCCCATTATTAATTATCACCTATGGCGCGCCATTCTTGATCGGTTATTTTCCAAGGAGACTTTTCAAAATTAAAGCTAGGGTTCGAGCTTCAAATAGGCAGAAAGAGAAGAAAGGAAAGTGCTCCCTCTGCTTTCTCACCTCTCACCCTCTTTGAGATCAGGCAGCTTCGGAAGGGGCAGGCGGCAGGCAGGCACTGCTGGCGGCACCGCCGCAGCGGAGGGCAGAGGCCGTGGGCAGCCCTGCCCCGTCCGCCGCAGCCCGTGGTGCCGGGTGCGCGCCCTGCCTCCCGGTGCCCTCGCCTCACACCTCCAGCAACAGGTGCCGGAGCAGCGACCCTGCGCCGCCGCGGATGCTGCAGTGTTCTCTTGGGGCACCAGGAGGCTCGCAACACCATCCCCCAGCCGTAGCCTACCTGGCCCCGGGGACACCGACATCCGCGCGCCCTCGGTCCCCGCCGGTCCTCCCTTCGCACACCCTGGCTCTGCCTCTCGCTCGCGTCTCCACGCTTCTCCTGGGCTGCCGATTCTTTCTCCCGCTATCAGGTCACGACGGTGGCTCCATCCCCCTCCTTCTCATCCTCCCCCCTGCCACCTCCCCCTCCATCCTCCGTCTGCTCCAATAGGACTCGCGGCTCCCCGGGCTGTGCTCACCTGACCAGCGGAGCGGGGGTGGCCGCCCAAAGAGCGCGCCCCCGTCTGCGCAGCGGGCAGCCCGCTCCGCGCTCCGGCGTCGGGAACTCCCTGCCTCGGCCATCCCTAATGGACTCTTCCAGCAGAGAGGCGCCGAAGCCGACCTGCCCGCGCGCAGGAACGCGCGAGTCCAGCCCCTGCCCGCGCATCCCAGGCGAGGTGCGCTTTCCAGTGGGCCGATTTCCTAAACTTTCTAGTTTATATCCTTAGGCACAAGGATCCCCCCACCTACGCAGCCGGGCACTCCGCCCTGGGTACTCCACTGTAAGCAATTCCTGGTTTTCTTTCCAGGGAGAAAACCCACTTAGTGAGTCTTGTTCCTTTTCTAAGGACATGTCTTCTAACGTGACTGAGGCAGCCCCTGAGATGTTCCACCCCTTGAGAATTTGCGCATAAATTGATGAAATATTTTAGAAACGAGTAATGTACTCCAACATACACTTATAAGTAGAGACTGAGGTCAGCATCTGCGTAATTTATCTGTTTCCTCGTTTGTAAAATAGGATTAATGATTCCTACATCATGTGACTGTTAGAAGGATTAGATGAATGAGATCGTTTTGTGAAGCGCAACTCTACACCTGACACGTGATAAACCCTCAACAAATGTTGGCAGTCGTTCCCAGGGCGTAAAAGTAAAGCCCGCAAGGTCAGACTATATCATGGGCAACGTGTAAATCCCCATCTGTACCAGACATTTTTAAGGTACACGCCGCATTCTTAGTTTCAGACCAGGAGGGAGATTAAAGATTAGCAATTAGTCCAACCACCTCACCGCTGATTTTGTGGACGAAAAAATTAAAATAAGAGCTGATCGAGTGGCTTACTTACAGGCAGAAGCAGAACTAGGTTCTAGGTCTCTTAATTCCAAATACCGGGCATGTTGGCACCCTTCGTAACAAATTGAAGAGGAATAACTAGAGAGTTACTTTGAGTTGCAAACTGCCATCCAGGAGTGCTCATGTAGGGTGATTATGAACCGTTGCTGAACGCCTCGTCTCAAAGCTGCAACAGTCAAAAACAGCTGGGCGTCAAAGGCAGAGTGTATGCAGGCAAAAGAATTCTCCTACAGAAACTGTGTGGGGATGCAAATACTGCCCTTCAAGGCCTCAGAACCTGTAGTGAGAAGAGCAACCTAAATGTTGGAGGACACTGAACAGCTTTCCTCTGAGGCTCCGCTACAAAGGTGGACCTGGGTCTAAAGCCGTAGGGTAAATCCATGGGGCACATTAAAAGAGTAAACACAGACGTGCTTACTGCCTCCTGCAGTAGAGAAACTGAAACTTGAAGACAATTTAAAGTCAAAACAGTGAATCAATTATCCATGTATTGATAATGTGAAACAGAAAACAATTTTAGGAAAATGTTTTCTAACATTATTTACTGTAAATGTGTGTTTACTCCGTTCATACACCCCATGTATTTATTTACAGCTTCTAGATTATTTAAAATATATTGCTAAAATATATATTCAACAATATTGTATTATGAGTATGCTTAAAGGCTTTATTTTTGGCTAAATGTTACTTTAATTTATTAAGACTGTGACAGTCAGTGTCTATCAAGAAACTATTTCGTCTTCATTATTGTGTCAACAAGTCCTGTGGGATTAAACACATTCCGCACGAGTGGACTTAGCATGTGCTTTCAGTCTGTGTGTGACGCCTCCCTAGGCACTGTGACGGGTCAAAATGAAACCTTACACCCGTTCTCCTTCTCAAAGCTATCTCAAGGAGTGAAGTAATTTATTAACAATTATTACTGAGTGTTTAGGAAGCAGGAGACACTGGAAGGCACTATGAGAAAAACAATGATCTCTAAAATACATCCCTGAGTACGCTGAGCTTGCATCTCGCTGGGGTGAAGGTTTAAGGAACAAGAAAGTAGAATATGCCAAGCAAAACATGAGCATCCCAGACAGTGCTAGAGATGCTGCAAGAGGAAGAGATTATACGGAACGCTGAAGGCTTCTCCAGAGAGCTGATGTCTTTGCCTTGAAGAATAAAATCATAGGAAATAGTATAGCTGGCATTTTTAGCCCAAGTATTTGACAAAGTAGTGTAAATGCTATCAAATGCTGAAAGTACTCAATGAAGGCCCATCGCACTTAAATCCAACCTCCTCACATAGACTAAAAAAACCACCTCATTCTGTCCCTCTTCTCTCCAGCCTTATCTTGTGCCATTCTCCCTCTTTTCACTGTATTCCTGTCACACTGACGTTCTTTCATTGGCTCAAACACAGCAAATCAATCCTGCCTCAGAACCTTTGCACAAGCTTTCCCCTCTGCCGGGAGCACAGTTCCCAGAGGTCTCCATATGGCTGGCTCCTCTATCATATCCTTCATTTGAGGAGCAGCTCAACTATCCCTTCCTCCGAGGTGTCTGCCCTCATAACTTACATGGGCATTACTTGGGCATTAACTGGGCATTTACTTACCTATAACCCTGTTTTATTTTCTTTATATCATTTATCCCTACAATACCTTATTTCCTTACTTAGGTGTTTTTGTCCACCCAGAAGAACAAAAGCCCCATAGGGGTAGGTTCCACGTCTCTCTCATTCACTGCTCTGTACCCAGTAGCTAGAGTAGGCTCTGGGATATAGTAGAAACTCAATACTTATGAAAGGAAGGAAGGGAGGGAGAGGTAGGGCAGGCCTCTGTACGGTGTTCTGTGAAGAACCTAGAAGCCTATCAGAGCAAAAAGAGTCCCAGAGCCTATTTCCTTGTACTTCACAATCCAACCTTAGAAAAAGTGACGCGATCCCATGTTAAAATACAAATACGCCTGACTCAGAGATGTTTTAAACTCCTTCCATCATTTACAGCTTAGAGAGACTTTGTTCTTCAAGTCATGCTTTGATAAGGAAAACAGAAAGGAAGAGGATTACTGGGCATCTGGAGGTGGGAGCTGGCCGAGGCCACTGACAGAGAAGGGTGTTGAAAGAAAAGTTGAAAGTTCTGAAGGCAGCGTTGGCCGAATTCCCAATTCTGCCTCAATGCAGCACGGATGGAGTTTAAGCCTTTCCCCCAATAGTAATCTTCATTGAATCAATTCAACAACTCTAAATTTCACACAGTAAAGAATAATTAGTTTTCTTAAACCCTGTGAGAAAAATACTGATGTCATGCAATTTTTCTCCCTTCTGTGATTTAGTTAGTCTTGCAGATGAAGTAAGCTTTATAAATCTTCTCCAAAAATATTTGTAGTTCCTTGAAAAAGGTATTTCTCATACTTGGCATTCTCACTTTAGATATCCAAGTTCAGGCATACGTAAGGGAATTTCATCAAAGGAACAAAACCAAGCTTAGACAATATCTACCCCCCCCCCCCCCAAGAAAATACAAGTAGGATATTCCTTCAAGAGTGCCCGGATCTGTCTGCCAGAGGCTTCTTCTGTTCGGGCCCTAGGTCTTAGCCAGGAAAAACATTAAGACTTGTCAGGAGCTTGCCATAGACCTGGACTCCTCTTTCTCTCCCCACTGCTGGGTTCAAACCTACCTGGGCTACTGTCACTCAGTTCTCCTCCCTTGCACACCTGTAGGTAGTCAAGATCTCAATAAAATTGTTTATCATCTTAGCACTCCATAATGGGAAAACAAACAGAGCTTAAATCCACCGTCTCAAAGAGCCTGGCATACAGTAGTAGCTCATTAAACATTTGTGGAATGAGTGATGCAACTGGACAAATAGTGAGAAGGAGGCCCCACTTTCAGACCCAGAATTAGAATTTGTGAGCCAGAGGAAACAATTTCCTGCTGCAAAGGGATCAGAGAATCCATTTAATAACTGAGAAAACTTTAAGCTTGAAATTCTGCTCCCAGGTGAGAAAAAGACAAATATTCTTGGGCCTTTTGGAAGTAAAAAGCCTTGGAAAATCTGAGCTATTCCCTGAACAGTCTCTCACACGGAGCTTCCCTTAGTGTTACCACTTCCTGGAACACTTTATTCCACGCTGATTTTCATTGAACAGATCTCTTGCTTACTATTACTTAAAAACCTACTGCCTCTGAGCTGCCAAGCCTTGCTTTTCCTCTTCTTCAGACAGTATTAGCTACTATTAGCTGCAATGCATATTTTAAATGAATACCTATTTAACCAGAAGCATCACTAGACACTCAGATATGAACATGGACAAAATGTGGTCTCTGCGCTCAACAGTCCACATCGAATAAGGGAAAGAAGACATAAATTGTGATAATCGAAAGTACAATGTGACCAGTGCAGTCAGGGAGATACAAAGATGGTTCAGAGATGGTAGAGACGAGATTACTGAATGGCTCTTGGCTGTGATAGATCTGTCACACCCATTCTGCCTTGGTTCCCAGGACTTGCTGTTAGCCTGACAGAAATAGCCGGGTGCTCCCAATTACCTCTGGACCTGAGTTAGCCATGCTGTGACCACGTCACATTCAACAGGAAACGTACATATAAACAGTTTTAAATGTCTATGACAGGAGTAAGGCAACTTTTTTGTAAAAAGTCAACCAGGGGCTGGCCCGGTGGTGCAGCAGTTAAGTTCACATGTTCTGCTTTGGCGGTTGGGGGTTCGCCGGTTCAAATCCTGAGTGTGGACCCATGCACTGCTTGTCAAGCCATGCTATGGCAGCCATCCCACATATAAAGTAGAGGAAGATGGGCACAGATGTTAGCTCAGGGCTAATCTTCCTCCAAAAAAAAAAGGGACCAGACAGTAAATATTTTAGACTTTCAGGCCATGCAGTCTCTGTCGCAACTATTCACCTCTGCCATTGAAGTGTGAAAGCACCCAAAGACAAAATGTAAACAGATGACCCTGGCTGTGTTCCAATAAAACGTATTTACAAAAGCAGGCAGTGGCCAGAAATGGCCGAAGGGCCACAGTTTGCCCACCCCTACTCTATGCAGAAGCAAAAGTTACTTTGGTTATCATGTTCTTTTTTGATACTGGTATCCTAAATTGATTCATTGGCTCAACAAACATTTATTGAGGCCGATGATATATGATGCTTTGGAGATGTGAAGATGAGTAAGGAAATGGTCTCACAGTGCTCAAGAAGCTTTCTGCGGCAGAATTTGCAGTGCTCTTCCACCAGGTCCCTCTATGCATTACATGTTACATATTTTCTAGCCCTGATTCTTTGCAAGAAATCCAGAATATTCCCTGTCCTAGGTTCTCATTTTTGCAATCTGCTGTTGTTTTTTTCGCTGCCTAGTTTTGATCAGTATTTTCATCTGACTTTCACAACACCTACATGTGCAGATTTTGGCTAACTTCTTGCTTGCTCTGATCTAAAATTCTGACCCTTAACAGACTTGCTTTGAGTTCCTCATTCTCACCCTCTTTGAAAAAGAAAAAGAAAAAGAAAAAGAAACAACAACAAAAAAGCAGCTAACAAGTATTATCAACATATGCACCAACTGGGTCTTCTTGTCCATCTTCTGTGTACATTATAAAATATTATAAATCAATGTACATAATGGACCATTTTCTGCTCCCCTAGAACTGGATTCTGCCCAAGACAGGATCAAAAAGACATGTACCTGACTTCTAAAGAAAGCTGCCAACCATTGAGACCAGCCTCTGCCTCCAGGGCTTTTTAAAAGAGGTGGAAAGACTATAGACATCCATACCACAGGAGAAAGAAGAGTTAGCCATGAATACTTAGCCTAGGAGGAAGGTTCTCTCTCCTCCAGGAGAATTGTGGTAGAGATTGGAGATCATAGTAGAGAGGGTGGACTGACAACTCATTCCACTGCTGGATGTCTGCTCAGGTCAATAGATTTGTTGATCTACCCTGAGCCTACCACTGAGAGGAAAAAGAACTGGGAAAGAAAGACGGCAGGACAGAGAAAAAGGATGCGGAGGAGCAGCCTCACTCTCACCTTTGAACAAGGATGTGTAGATGTCCTGTAGATTGTGATACCACAAAAGCTGCACTCTAGCAAAATCTTGTCAATACCTGACACAAGAGAACAGCCTGTGCAATGGGAAGATCCCAGGATCAAGAGGCTGTGTATTTTCGGGCAGTAACAGAAGGTGGTGGTTAAGGAAGAACCCACTTCAAGGAACCATGCAATGTGGAAGGCTCACAGAACCCACCAGAACTTATCCATGTGCCTTTGAGAAAGTCAGCACACCAGTCATACAGAGGGTAACTAGTGTTTTTTATCCAGAGAAGCAGCTACAACCCTAAGGAAAGGTACTATGCCAATGCGCAGTCAAAGAGACGTTTGTCTTTCTTTTCCTATTCTCTCCCCCAACTCTCAGAATTAGAAGAGTTAGGCCTTGAAATGGAGCAAGTAGAAGAGAGAGATATTCTACAACCAGAATCACCATACACATGCACCCACACACACACTCTACACGTTTCAGTAACTAACTATGTCTCCCCTCCATTTCAGGCCGCTGGAGCCATTGGTCTAGTTAGTAATGAGGAGGGGAAAGCTTTGAATATGATTTGAGATTGGCATATATTGAAGTTATGGAATCTTCCCAAGAGATGTGCTACCCAGTGGGAAAGAATGCTTTGACATAGCACACATAGGGAAGAGACTGAAGACAATCGTACTGATTCATGTTCATGTTTGGAGTCCATGTTTCAACCCCACTGAATTAAAACCCCTCAGTAAACCAGTTCCATCGGCATTTCTGAAAGTGTGTGCTGTGGATTTCACTTCCCCAAGCTTGCAAAGGGGGAAAGGCTCAGCAGTCACACCATAAATGTGGGAAACATTCCTAGAAAATCACTAAGCACAATAAAATGTTAAAAGATCTGAGTAGTATCATAAACAAACCAGTTTATAATTTGTTTAATTCACTGTTTTATAAATTTATTTGATCACAGAACCTTTTTTTTTCTATGTGATTTTCATTAATATTCTTCGAAACACACTTTTGGAAGTTCTGTTCTAAAGAAGGGTTTGTAAACTACTAAATTACTTCTAAATTTCCAAATTACTTCTGTTCTAAAGAAGTACTTTATGAGGGGGTTGGAAAACTGGGGAAGGTTGGGAAAATTGGGAGGAATAATTCCTTCTGCGGGGTATAAGGCTTGTATCAGAAAATAACTTAAAGTTTGAAGGCGGGAAGAACTGGAAGGTTATCAATACCATGGCTCCTGAGAGACATTTTTCACATCTTTCCTACCCCACACAAGACTTCCAGGACCAAACTTCTGCAGGTGAAAAACCAAACAAAACCAATACAAAGCCCCAGGACAGTTGACAGATGTATAGTTTTGTGAGGGAAGAGCCAAGACACAGGAGAATGGCAGACAGGGTTCACACACAGCTCCAGCAGGAGAGGGCTTCACATCTCTCAGAGGAAAGAGTTAGGTATGAGGAGCATCTCAAGCTCTGGTTCATTGAGCAAGTAGGGTCTGCTGAAAGCTGCTGCTCGGAAAGCTATGGGTGAGCCGACTGGAAGAGGCTGAGGAGCTCACAGGAGTCATGGCCTCTATATTTTCCTGGCTTGCCAAAACTTTTGGTTACCCTGGATCTTAATCTAGACAATTGACGAGCTATCTAGAGGTGACCAATGTGTCGTGATGTGTCATGATTGGGTTGAAATTTCTAATCTGCTGTGTCAGAACCTTCTCTGTAAATGATTGGATCTCTACGTAGATGAAGTATACAAAGAGTAGTTCCTCCTTAATTTAAGACTAGATATTTGACTAGAGAGCAGTCAACCCAGATCATCACAGACAACAGAAGTTGTGTCATTTTAAAATTTTAAACCAGAAATGTGATGACAAAAAAAAACCTACCGAATAACAACATCAAAATCTTTTTCTCTCTTGTTATTTATGTGAAATTAATGTTTCACCTTTTTTGTACATAGTTACGTCTCCCTTCTTGAAATTTCTGTACTCTCAATATTTACTTTTTCTAAAATTAACAAGTAAAAAGCAAAAGATAAATTAAGTATGGTTTTTAAGTTCTACTGCAAATGTTTTAAATCTTTATCTTCGTAATTTAAAAATGTTTTTCCTCGAGAAGTCTATTTACAGAACATGACATCTGAGACTTTGTAAGATCAGTAGCACAATTTCTATTTCTAAAGGCATAGAACAGCAAAAATAAAAGCATTCTCATGGTTAGGTCCAGATGATGCCAAGAGATATATGTATATAGTAGAGTGTAGACAGATTGAGCAAACTTAAATAAATTTATTAATCTTTCACACTTTAGTTTCCTTATCTGCAGAATGGAGATTCTTATATTACCGACTGAACGAGACTGTGTACAGATTGAATGAGATACTGAAGTCTGGTATGTAGTATTTTCAATAACTGACAGAAAAACAATGAAAACAAAATTAAAAACAATGATTTCTTACTCTCGCTGTATTTCAGATGCAGTTGAGAAAGTTTTTCTTTTGAGTTAACCAATCCAATATTGAAAACACTACAGTGGTAATTATACATAAATAAATTTACAAATTCATAATTATGTATTTAAAAGCATTTTCCCATTAAAATCGTTAAATAATTTCTTCTCATTACTATAATGTGATTGTGTCTGTCTTTAATATATCTGGATTTTTTCTACTAATAAAGAAAGTAATGTATATATAATTGTTAAGTAGCTCCATCAAATGAACATTAAGATCAAGTAATAGCCGAGTATACATATTGCTTTCTAACAAGTAGTCTCATCTCCTTACAAATCTAAATATATACAGTAGTAGTACTTGATTACACATATTGTATTTTATTTTTATTGTGGCCATATGCAACATTTTATTACATTATTTAGCAAAGGATGAATTAAGTATAATTTTATCTCCAGTGGAAAATATTTTACATCTTTATCTTCCCAAGTTAAAAATATTTTTCCTCCAGAAATCTCTTTACAAACATTTACAGAAAATGCTGAGACTTTTTTTTAGATTAATAATAGTTTCTACTTCTTAACAAGAAGCATGTCTCAGAACAGTTTTTCTCATATTTTAAAAGGAATTTCCCCGTGAGTCAGATTCGAATGTATATGGAATTTTTAATCCCTTAAGAACAGCTAATTAAATCTTTCTTCCCGTTGCCTCTGGTTTAGGCATGCTGCGTGTGGCACTTCCCGAGGTCTGTCACTTTGCTTTCATGGCAGGCGGAGGAAAGCAGCAGAGCTCAGTAACCACACTGCATATCACACTGTCACCATAGCAGCATTTGTCCACTTGTCAGAGTCCTTCTGAAATGACTCAGCCGTTCATCTGCTTGAATCAATATTGAAGCTTTTGAGATTTATTACTTGAGATTTGGGAGGAGGCGAGGCCCACATATCCTTCGTTTCTCACACTGAGTTCTACTTGGGCCAAGAGTGTGATTTCTGTCTATACTTCATATTTGAGGATAAGCTATAAGGTTTCCATTCCTTGCATAATTATCTTGTAATAAGCTTGCATTTACAAGCCTGATAATACAGTGAAAAAGAATTTAAAGTTTCCAAACACGTTCTGTGGGCTGTGGTAAACTTATTAAACGCTGACTTCAAATAGCTAACTTCCTGGGAGGTGTGGGCGGGGGCGGGGGGAAGAAGGAGAGATGTACAGCTTTTGATATAACATCTTTAAGTCTTTAATATAAGGTTCTCTAAATTCCATTTATATATATATATATCCCATCTCGAAGTGTAATTAATAAGAACCAGGATAAGCGTGTTATCTACTAAATCTATTTAATAGCATCCACTTATTCATACTTTCCTTATTCAACAAACATAAAATTTTAAAACTGACCTTTTCTATTTTAAAATACTGAGATTTCTTCAAAGACTTTCTTATAATCACGTAAGTCACAAAATGAGTGATTTCTCAATCCAAGCCCTCACTGTGTGCATTTTTCATTATCACTGGGCTAAATTCAGTGCAGAGCTCATCGATATTGTCCAAAGATGAAATTATGAGAAATTTTCATAAGTTTGACAAGATCCTGCTTGACAAGATCCTGAAGTGTCTTTGAATCTTCATTCGCATATTGGGCCAGGCTACAGTGAGAGAAGGCAAGCTTCTCTTCAGTTTTCTTCCTTGAGCTCTCTCCCCAGGCCTGAGTCTCCCACTTAACATCCCACGACCTAGACCAGTCCTACTGGGATCTGCACAGGATGCTGCCATGCAGTTATCTTCAAAGAGGTGAGTCTACACCAGAGAACATGATCAAGTCATCTGTGTCGGGTTATAGGATCTGCTCTCCCAGGACCCTCAGGTTCTACCAAGGACCTCTCCAATCTGAGGGAAGGTTTATTTTACCAGTAGCTCTGAGCAAACAAAGCCACTGTAAACAAAGCTCCCACTGTCTGTTTCCCACATGGGGGGGGATGTCAAGCCCAGTGGGAGGAGAGGTGTGACTGATGGTATGTTTGGGGACCATGCAGGGTCTTGAAAAGTTTATATGTGTGTGGGTGCCTGGTGCACTTAACAGAGACATCTCTGCCAGCAGCTTTAGACTTAAGTTGGAGGGTTCTGCCTTTCAAATGTCCAGGCAGCTTTCTTCACTTAAACAGCTTTGTACAGCCATAGGAATTTCAAATCATACTGAAGGTCACATAAAGGTATTCTCTGTAGTTTCCGCTTAAGGTGACACAAAAGTTTTGAAAGTAGATAATGGTAATGGTTGCACAACATTGTGACTGTAATTACTGCCACTGAATTGTAGATTTGAAAGTGGTAAAAATGGCTAATTTTGTTATGTTTATTATACCACAATTTTTAAAAATTAATAATATCATACATCAAAAACCATTGAATTGTACTTTTTTTTTGATGATGAAGATTGGCCCTGAGCTAACATCTGTTGCCAATCTTCCTCTATTTTGTATGTGGGATGCTGCCACAGCATGGCTTGATGAGCAGTGTGTAGGTCCACACCTGGGATCTGAACCCACAAACCCCACACCACTGGGCTGGCCCCTGAACTGCACATTTCAAATGGGAAAATTGTATAGTATGTGAATTATCTCAAGAAAGTGGCTAAAAAGAAAAGACAAGGAAAAAAAGAGTACCCTGCAGAAAGCTTTAATGCTTTGTCTGTAGCTTGTATATAAGTCAGGTCATATCAGAAAACTTATACTGGAATTGTCTCACTTTTCAGAAAATCAAAATTCTTTTGAGTTTTCTTCTTGGTTGGGTTCTGAGGAAGTAAAAAGGTTTTTAAGACTGTGCTTGAAAGAGTACCATGCAGACAAATACAGCTTTAGCATCATATTAGAGAAATCCCACATGGAATACGCCCAAACAAAATGGAGTTCTCTAATACGCCATAGTTTTTCTTTTCTTTTCTTTATTTCTTTTCTTTTCAGTTTCTTTCTTCCAAAAGCAAAGGAGTGAATTGTGAATATTTCCTACAAAAAACGCTGAGCTGGTTAATTTCTGATAATTATAAAATCACGGGTGGTCGCTAGTTCAAAGAAAATCTTTCCCAAATAAAGCCAATTATGAGCAGAGACTTGAACTGTGTCCCTTTATCCACTGCCAAAATGCAGTATCAATAGAGCAGAATGTGAAAGCTGTGGCTTTGATATGAGAGGTCCTGAAAGTATTCATCTTTTGGTAGTTGTTCTGCCACCATATGGAATGGAATAAAAGGAAAAAGAATTATGCAGCATCAACTTGAATTATGCAATTGGAGGAAAGCAAAGGCAAATCATAACCAGATGCGTCTGTGCATACATTTTATTGTAAAAATTTTCTTTGATATCACTAGGCACCCAACGCACTCTACTGGCAGTGGGAAGTAATTGAAAATAATATAAAAGACGTTAGACTAACCGTATTATCATTCAAATAAACACGCATTTACCCCAGAGAAATACTATCAGAGCTGTCTTTCAAACGTCAATATTAGTCTGAACCACATGAAACTGATATTTTCTTATGTTAAAATGATCAAACATTGGCCAAATGGTTGAATAACAGCAATTCCATGTGATTCAGCCTAATATGTAATTTTCCTCCTAATTTAAAATGGCAGCCTATTCTTTTCTTTATTGTCGTCACAACAGAATAAAAGACTTTTATTTAATTTTTATTTTATTTATTTATTTATTTTGGTGAGGAAGATTGTTGTTGAGCTAACATCTGTGCCAGTCTTCCTCTACCCTGTATGTGGGACACCACCACAGCATGGCCCGACAGCGGTGTGTATGTCCACACCCAGGACCTGAACCCACATACCCTGGGTTGCTGAAGTGGAGCATGCGAACCCAACCACTACGCCACCGGGCAGGCCCCTTATGTAATTTATTTAATCTAACTTATCTAAGAATTGGATATTTAAGAAATTATCTACCATTTTTAGCCGCCTCATGTGGAATGATTCCATAAATACACGAATCAATTAATGTTCCTTTTCCACCCTTAATTAAGAATTTTTTGGGGGCCGGCCCCGTGGCCAAGTGGTCCAGTTCACGCTCTCCACTTCAGCAGCCCAGGGTTTCGCTGGTTTGGATCCTGGGTGCAGACATGGCACCCCTCATTAGATCATGCTGAGGAGGCGTCCCACATAGCACAACCAGAGGCACTCACAACTAGAATCTACAATTATGTACTGGGGGGCTTTGGGGAGAAGAAGAAGAAGAAGAAAAACAATAAGATTGGCAACAGTTGTTAGCTCAGATGCCAATCTATAAAAAAAAAAAAGGATTCTTTTAAGTTGAATATACCAAAATTTCTCACTCTTTAGTCTGTTGGGGCCTCTTCTCAGCTGGTCATGAGGCACTTCAAGGGAAGCCCTTCCTTATTCAGGATGATGAAAGGAGGAGGATACTTTCCCCTAGACCGTCTCTGCTCCCACATCCCTTCTGCAAAATGGTGATGTAAACCAAGTGCCAGGCTTCCTCCCTCTGGTAACTTGAGGGTCCCAGGGGCAGGTACCGTGGGTGTGTTGGGGGATTGGAGGATCAGAGAGGGAGGTCTAAGGCTGCTTGAGTGGGATTGAGTGAAGCTTGATGCTAATACAACTAGAGGGCAGAGGCAAATCCTACCTGTGAATGATCATCCTACCTCCAATCAGAAACACTGTAGCTCTTCTAGAGTCTAGAGAAAGCCTAGTGCTGGAAATAGAAGATGAAGCCACAGATTAGAAGCTGCCTTGTTTTAGCAATAGCATTGAAAGGAGAGGAGATGAAAGGGAGGCGAGAAGAAGGGCAGAATGGGACTGAGTTGAAGGAGAAAAAGAACTTTGCCACTGAGTGCTGCCTGTACAACCAGGTTTAACTATAGCGCTAGGGTGGGATGGGGAAGTGGATGGGCACTGTCCTTGTTCCAGAGCTCAGCAGCTGGAGCAGGCTCAAGATCCAAACAAATGCTTGGCCTATGCTCAGACCACTGCAGTTGGCTCCCATTGTCGGGGCAGAATTTGGGTGGCATTACTGCCAAAATTTCATGTTGTCAGTGATAATCTACTCTATCCAACAATTGGAAGGGTTCTGTTTGCATTCATACAAAGGCAACATAGCACACAATTCTGGGCAATTCCCCAGGAGAAGAATAACCCTTAAACAAAGCCTCCTAAATCAGAGTCAAAGGTCAGAGGCTGTCTGGCAATGACTAAGAAAGTAGCTTTTTCCCAGAGTTCAGTATAAGACTAACCTGAGGAGGAAGTATTGGAAAGAGGCTCAATACCTAAGGAGCCAGCTCACTGAATTAACTCAATTCTGTTCTTTCCCACCACTGATTCATTAAACCAGTACTCTTGATCATTCTTTTCTGTCCTCAGGGTGAAGTCTTGAGTGGATCCCATATTTCACATTCATTTTCCATTGTAAACAAAAGGTCTCATTCTCAGATAGTACAAAGCAAAGCTTAACCTGCTATTTAAGCTTTGAGAGTTAGTTCTTTGCTATTTGAGCCTGACCCAGGTTATAAAGCCTGCAGTGGGGAAGGAGGGCGTGGCCATTTGTTTCTCAATTCCTCCCAACTCATACTTTTCACTATGTTCTTTCATGGCTCCTTCAGGGTTGGGAAGCAGGGAAAGCGATATATAGAATTATAGAAATGTCCTTTCTGAATGAGTTCTTTGGAAACTCTTGTCTGTGGGGATACCTGACATGGGCTATGCTCCCCTGGGCAGGCCACTTGCGATTAACTTTCCAGTCCCCACCTTCTGAGAGTCAGTAGGGGTCGCTTCATCCCTCCCGATAAGTCTCTTGGGTGTGGCACCTTTAGAGAATTTAGACCCTTCTGTTGGGGCCACAACTCACCCTCGGAACACCACACCTTTCCCCTGCCATAACTCTGACTGCAGGGCAAGGTCAAACTCACCTTTTAACTTTATCAGGATGAGTCAGGTGCCAATCCCTCTATCCCCCAAACTCCAAGTCAAGTTCTCAAGTGATTCTCCCACTCTCCACTCGTTTTGCTGGGGATGGTGGATGTGGAAAGCACAGCACGAGAACCACCCTCTCTGAAGGAATTCTCACTACAGGCCTCTCAAGACCAATCTCCTAGCCTCCACTTATATACCCTGAAGCTAGGTGACGAGTTAAGAATCCCCAAATCAGTTATCAGTCTCTTAACACTGTAGTTAGTAGTATCAACTTAAAAGCAAATTTCCCTGTTATTTTACCCACAAAAGGAGTTTAGTCGGGAATAGCCAAAAGAATTGCAATTCAGAATGTGCATGCTATAGCAAACCAAAGGCAAATCCAGAAAACAAAGGAGGTGAGCTGCTTTTATAAAGAAAAAGGGAGGGGCTGTTCTAAACTGAAGTCTATTGGGGGAAAGCAAGAGTTCAGGGCAGTAATAGCTTCTCATTGGCTGAGCTGTGGGGTTTCTCATTGGCTGGACTGTTGCCAGTGGGGGAAAGAAATCTTCCTTTAGTAGTAAAATAGTTTTACTTCCTGTTTGGTGTAACTGACAATGTGTGATAGGGCATGGGAGCTCCCCCTACAGGCCTTCCCTGATTCCAATTTAGTTAAAGTTTCTTTTATTAATTTCCACAGTGGTTAATCTTGCAATTCTGGAACAACTATCTGAGTTCAGAACTCTGCTCTGCAATTTACTAGCTATGTGATCTTAGACGAGATACTTAATCTCTCAGCATCCTTATGTACAAAGTACTGAAATCTGTAAGAAATAAAAGCAACAGCCACAGCATAGGTTGTTTTAAAATTAAGTGAAGTAAATACTTAGATGCTCGCTCACCGATAATGAAGCAAATGACTTCTTGTGCCCTCTGAGATGACCACTACTGAGAAGTACCCAACATCAACAGGGTAGGATTCTTGCCAAAAAATATTTAACCTGAATCTAATCATGAGGAAACAATCAAACAAATCCAAACTGATGTACAGTTTGCAAAACAACTCCAGTCTAGATTTTTCCAATATGTCAAAGTCATGTAAGACCAAAACATTGAGATGGGGGAGGGGATTTGAGGAACTCTCTGGATTAAAAGGAACTAAAGAGGTGTGAGAACTACATGCAATGCATGAACTTTGATTACATCCTGGATCTCATTTTAAAAATAAATAAATAAACACATTAAAAAAAACAGATAAAGGACACAATTGAAGCAATCTTGGATATTTAAATATAAACTGAATATTAGAGAATAAGATTGTGTCAGTATTATATTTCTTGAGGGATAGTTATGTTGTGGTTATGGAGAAGAATATCCTTGTTCTTAGGACACATATCCTGACATATTTAGGAGTAAAGTGTTATGATGTCTGTAACTTTTCCTCAAATCATTTCTCAAAATATTGTATTAAAAATAAAAATAATAGAGGCTGGCCCAGTGGCATAGTGGTTAAGCTCGCACTCTCTGCTTTGGTGGCCTGGGGTTCACCGGTTTGTATCCCAGGCACAGATCTACAGACTGATTATCAAGCCATGCTGTGGCAGCATCCCACATATAAAGTAGAGGAAGATGGGTGTGGATTTTAACTCAGGGCCAATCTTCCTCCAAAAAAAATTAAAAAATAAAAATAATAGTGTCATACACATAATAAATCTCTGAGAACAATATTTGGAACATAAATAATCACTAAGCATAAATTGTGTATTATTGGCACATATACCTAGACAATAAGAAAAATCACATTTAAAATTATTATGCATATGTCAAATTGAATTAATGTACTGAACCATGAACTTCCTAACACCCTCTTCACCCGCTACTCACCTTTCCCAACCCTCAACACCTATCTTTCTTTAATTTCTCCACTCCTCCCTTCAGATCACGTCTCCCACTAACACAGTTTCTAAACTTCTAATTTACATTTTGGTAGCTAATATATCAGAAGAATATTGTTTTCCAGTTATACTTTCATCTGTAACAGTTAGATTCACAACTAACTCATATTATAAAATCTTTGTACCTTAAAGTCCACACAGTAACTTGGCTTAGATAACTTAGTTAACAGCTGTCCCACCTTACAGCATAGTTCAGTGGTTCTCAAACCTTTTAGAGTCAGGACTCCTTTACCCTCTTAAAAACTGAGGACTCAGGGGCCAGCCTGGTGGTGCGGTGGCTGGGTTCTCGTGCTCCTCTTTGGCGGCCTGGTGTTCAAGGGTTTAGATCCTGGGTGCAGATCTACACACCTCACATCAAGCCATGCTGTGGCAGCACCCCACATGCAAAATGGAAGAGGATTGGTACAGATGTTAGCTTAGGGACAGTCTTCCTCAAGCAAAAAGAGGAAGATTGGCAACAGATGTTAGCTCAGGGCCAATCTTCCTGACCAAAAAAAATAAAATAAAATAAAAAAATTGGGGACTCAAACTTTTGATTTTGGTAGTGATAGCTATCAATATTTACAATATTAAAAATTAAAACCAAGAACAACTCAAAATATGTTTTATTAATTGAATTAGAAATAAACCCACTTCATGTTAACATAAGTAATATATTTTTATGAAAACTTTATTTCACAAAACCAAAATATTTAGTGATATCACTGGCATCATTTACCATTTTACAAATCTCTTTAATGTCTGGCTTAATAGAAGACAGCTGTATTTTTCAAATAATTTCGGTAACATACACATTACATAAAATTCACAATTTTAAAATGTACAGTTCAGTGGCATTTAGTACATTCGCAGTGTTGTGCAGTTGTCACTGCTATCTAGTTCCAGAACATTTTCAGCATCCCAATAGGAAAACCTGTGCCCATTATGAAGTAACTTCCTATTCTTCCTTTCCCACAGCCCCTGGCAACAACTAATCTGTTTTCTGTCTCTCTGGATTTGCCAATTCTGAATGTTACATATAAATGGAACCATACAATATGTGGCCTTTTATGTCTGGCTTCTTTCACTTAGCATAATATTTTCGAGGTTCATCCATATTAAATTGTATATGTATGCTTTCGTATATGTATGCATTTTGTTTGAAGTGTATGTATACACCACATTTTGTTTGATATGAAGTGGCATTTCATTGTGGTTTTGATTTGCATTTACCTAATGGCTAAAAATTTTGAGCATCTTTTCATATGCTTGTTGACCATTTGTATATCTTCTTTAGAGAAATATCTATTCAAGTCCTTGGCCCATTTTTTAATTGAGTGTTTGTCTTTTTTGTTGTTGAGTTGCAAAAGTTCTTTATCTTTTCTGAATACTAGACTAGCTGTATGATTTATAAATATTTTCTCGCATTCTATGGGGTGTCTTTTCCCTCCCTTGATAGTATCTTTGATGCCAAAAAGTTTTTAGTTCTAATGAAGTCAAATTTATCTGTTTTTCTTTTGTTGGTTGTGCTTTTATAGCATATCTTAAAAACCATTGTCAAATTCAGATCATGAAGGTTTATTCCTATGCCTTTTTCTAGGATTTTTATAATTTTAGCTCTTATGTTTGGGACTTTGATCTATATTGAGTTAATTTTTGTATACAGTTTGAGGTAAGGGTCCAACTTCGTTGTTTTATATATGGATATCCAGTTTTCCCCTCACCATTTGTTGAAGATATTTTTTCTTTGTAGAATAGTCTTGACATCTTTGTCAAAAATCAGTTGACCATGGATATATAGGTTTATTTATGAACTCTCAATTCTATTCCATAGATGTGTATGTCTATCTTTATGCCAGTACCACACTGTTTTGATTAGCATAGCTTTGTAGTTAAGTTTTGAAATTGGAAAGTGTGAGTTCTCCGACTTTCCTTTTCTTTTTCAAGATTGTTTTGACTATTCAGAATCCCTTGCCATTTGTTATGAACTTTAGGATTGGCTTCTCTATTTCTACAAAAATGTCTGTTAGGATTTTGACAGAAATTGTATCAAAACTATAGATTGGGGGCTGGCTCTGTGGCCGAGTGGTTAAGTTCGCCCGCTCAATCTTCAGCAGCCCAGGGTTTCACCAGTTTGGATTCTGGGCGTGGACCTAGCATCACTCATCAAGCCATGCTGAGGCAGCATCCCATATAGCACAACTAAAAGGACCTACAACTAGTATATACAACCATGCACTGGGGGGCTTTGGAGAGAAGAACGAGAAAAGATTGGCAACAGGTGTTAGCTCAGGTGCCAATCTTTTTTTTTTTTTTATTGAGTTAATGATAGGTTACAATCTTGTGAAATTTCAGTTGTACATTAATGTTTGTCATTTGTGTTGTAGGTGCACCCCTTCACCCTTTGTGCTCACCCCCCACCCCACCTTTCCCCTGGTAGCTGCTAATCTGTTCTCTTTGTCCACATTTTTAAATTCCTCATATGAGTGGTGTCATACAGAGATTATCCTTCTCTACCTGAGGTGCCAATCTTTTAAAAAAAGAAAAAAGAAAACAAAAAACTATAGATTGCTTTGGGGAATATTGCTATATTAACAAGATTAAGTCTTCTAATCCATAAACACACATGGCTTTCTATTTACTGATAGTCTTTCATTTCTTTCAGCATTGTTTTGTAATTTTCTGTGTACAAGTCTTGCACCTTCTTTGTTAAATATATTCCTAAGTATTTATTCTTTTTGATGCTATTGTAAGTGTAATTATTTTCTAAATTTTCTTTTCAGATTGTTCATTGCTAGTATATAGAAATACCAGTAATTTTTATGTGTTGATCTTGTATCATGCAACTTTGCTAAAGGCATTTATTAGCTCTAATGGCAGCTGGATTCTTATGTTTGCTCTGCATTCAATCTATTGCTATATGGTTTTGGCTGAAGTCTATGAAAAAAATCCAGCTTCTCATAGATATTTAGTTAAGATAGGGAGAAGGATTTTAATAGGTTCAGATAAAGATGGATATTTGTGTTTGATATTATGTTAAGACTCAATAAGTGATATTTTCTTAAAGCATAGTTGCAAATGTGGCATCTATGTGAAATCATATCAATACGCATTTTTTACTAAATCACGTTAAAATCCTATGGCCTTACATTTTGAATGGATCTTTATCTGTGTCTGATTTTGTAACATTGCACATTTGAAAAATATGGGTTCACTGAGTTATGCAGATTTTCCAACTGTTGACACTTGTAATTATATGATATTTGAAAAACCACATTATTAATATCACCACCAGTTTCATCACAAAATTCTTTCAGTTTTGGGAAGCTGCCAAACTTATAGAGGCAATAAAAGTTTTCTAAAACCTGATTTTTGCTTGAAATAAAACTTGAGTTTTATTAATGGTAGCAAATACTGTCTTGTTTGCTTTGAAGTAACTGGCTGACTCTGTTTATTTTCAAGAAAATGTCCACCAATATCCCAGTTTCATTGACCGTAGTTTTTCTGTCAGTCATTCTTCCTGTTAAAAATTGTGCCCTATCGGGCCGGCCTGGTGGTACAGTGGTTGGGTGTGCACGTTCCACTTTGGCGGCCCAGGTTTCGCTGGTTCAGATCCCAGGTGCAGACGTGGCACCAATTGACAAGCCATGCTGTGGTAAGCGTCCCACATATAAAGTAGAGGAAGATGGGCACGGATGTTAGCTCAGGGCCAGTCTTCCTCAGCAAAAAGAGGAGGATTGGCAGCAGATGTTAGCTCAGGGCTAATCTTTCTAAAAAAAAAATTGTGTCCTATGATAAAAAATGGCTTGTTCAGCTCCCAAATGAAACAAGGGCACACGAGCTCTTCCTCCAGACAACCATTGTACTTTGATATGAGTAGAAGAGCCTTATGCATATTTCCCATTTCATCAAAAAGAATAATAAAAAAAATGTAGTCAAGGGTTGAGATTTAATAATCAAGAAACATTCTTAAGTAACCTTTTTTTAAAATAAGCATGTAGTAGCGGGCAGTACAATGACTACTAATATAGTTTGGTGTTACTGCCTTGATTCACATTAAGGATTCACTATGAGTGCAAATAATAACACAGGGAGCAAGGCAAATAACTTCTGAGAATTACTGCAAAAACACTTTTCATCTTGAGGACTCTATGAAGGAGTCTCAGGGATCGACAAGGCCACACTTTGACAAAAAATGTGGCAGACTACACTTTGACAATAGCTGGTATAACTATTGAAATATCAGTTTTGCACAGACTGCCTTCACTTCATAAATGTTGAAAGAAGTAGATGTCACCATTCTTATCATAATCTCCTTGTTGAACTTTTCCAGTCCCTTACTAATGCATTTGGGTGCTCTCATTACACAAACACAGCCAGCAATAGCAGTCCCTACTTCCGGTTCTTAGGAAACTAGAATTGTAATGGGTAAAGGGCAGATATTTAGAGAAAGGTGACTATGGCTCATGGAAGGTAGGACAAGGCAGAGAGAAAAAAGAATTTGCTATAAACCCTTTTATATATTCACATCAGATTCACCTCCAAACTCTCTCTCATCTGGATGCTAAAAGTAAATAAAGTGGAAGAGCTAACCTGTCTATTTTAGTAGATCAGCCTATGCAGTGTTTTACGGCTTTTGCCTTATGAGTAACCATAATATTTTTATACAAAGAATCATTCTTTCTCAAGCTAATGCCTTCTTTTGCATCAGCATTAATTATAAAGCCTATATAAACTGTCTTCCACAAAGACAAGAATTAGACACTACGAGTTTTCTTTTGAGGACTGGTGTAGTAAAATATTTGTCTTTCAATGAAATGACTGAAACAATGAGATTTAGAAATCTGCACAAACCAAGCATTCATTTATATTATGTTACATTATAGACAACTAAGTCTGTAGGATGACCTTAAGGAGAAAGTTATGAAAGGGAAGTTAATCAAGTTTCTATCAATATAAATTGATTCTCCCACAAAAAACAGATTAGATTTGAAATTGAAAAGTCCTCCAAAGGAAAATAAGTCCTTTTCAAAACAGCAAATAAAAAAATGAGTTTCATTGTGTTTCTTCTTAACAGACTGCTCACTGATCAGCATATGTCATTACCAAACACACCATTCTGCCTGGAAAGGAAGGAAGGTTCCACTACTCTTGCTATATACCCTACGGAGTAAATGCAAGCATGAAACACTCTTTGAAGTCAGCAGGCATTCTTTGCTTCAAATAATTCTGAAGGGATTTAGAAGCCAGATAGGATTAAAGCTTGGAAAAAAAGGGGAAAAAATGAGCTCAACCTTAACTTTAAATAAAAGAAAACATGGTGAGAAGGGAGAAGGAAAACTTTACTTAGAGCCAACAATCGCTACAGTGGTAAATCTGGCTTATTTGGAATGAATGGGGGAAAAGAGATCCTAAGAACAGACTCACTAATCAAAGTATGCAAGAAGGAACCAGTAAAAAATATTGCTAAAACCAAAATTGAGCAACCTGACAAATTTGAGTGCTTTGAGAAAATATTTTTAAACCAAGTATTTTTAATCCAAATCAATCTGATACTTGATGTTCTCTCTGATTCAGGCCAATCTCCTTCTTGCCTGACTTACTGCATCAGCCTCCTAACTGATCTCCCTTAGCAATGCGTTCGGGTGCTCTCATTACACACACCCAACTGGCAACAGCAGCCCCCACTTCCAGTTCTCATGAAACTAGAATTTTAATGGGTCAAGGGTAGATATTTAGAGAAAGGTAAATATGGCTTATGGTAGGTAGGACGAGGCAGGAGGAAAAAAGAACGTACTATAAACCTTTTTGTATATTCCCATCACACTTACCTCCAAACTCTAGCTCAACCAGTTGCTAAAATCTAGCCCTCCTAAATGAGCCCTTTAAAAGTTAGATAATGTCGTGCTCTGCTCAAAATCCTCCCATGGTTTCCCATCTTGCTTGGAGTAAAAGTCCAAGTCCTGGCTATGGGCTGCAAAGTCCCAGAGGATTCGGCCCCCTCTAACCTCATCCCTACTGCTCTCCCACCTTGTGCCATCCCCTCCACCCATGCCAGCCTTCTTGCTGTGCAATACACTAGGCACAATTCCTCCAGGCCTAGGACTTGGTTGTTCCTCTGCCTGGGAAGTTCTCCTCCCAAGAATGAACATGGCTCACACACTTGCTCCCTTCAGGCCTGTGTCAGTCTATCACCTTTTCCATTAGGCTTTTCCTTACCTATCCTATTGCAAATACAAACTCCCTCCCCCAGACCACTCCAACCTCCTTCACTATTTAATTTTCCTCCATTAATTTATCACCATCTAACATACTAATATTTCCTTTATTTATTTATTTATTTTTTCTTAAGGAAGATTAGCCCCGTGCTAACTACTGCCAATCCTCCTCTTTTTGCTGAGCAAGACTGGCCCTGAGCTAACATCCATGCCCATCTTCCTCTACTTTATACATGGGATGCCTACCACAGCGTGGCCTTTGCCAAGCGGTGCCATGTCCACACTCGGGATCCAAATTGACGAACCCCGGGCCGCCGAGAAGCGGAACGTGTGCACTTAACCGCTGCGCCACCAGGCTGGCCCTCCTTTATTTCGTTTTTATCTCTCTTTCACTGGAAGACTACAAGCTCTATGAGAGCAAGAATTTGGGCCTGGTTGTTCACTATACATCCTCAGTGCTTAAGACAGAGCCTGAAACACAGTAGGTGCTTAATTAATATTTCCCAAATGAATAGATGTAATTTCCATCTATATCTTGTCCGATAAGCACCACCTTCACTTTAGGCATATATACCTCACTGCTCTATGATCCTTTTATGGGCATGGAAGCTTCGTTCTTGAACTTCTAGCTTGGTTTTTCGGATACTGTTAGTTAAGTTGAGGATTGTCCCAGAAGAGGTCTCTAACTATCTGGAAAGACCTAGACTAGAATGAGAAGATACTGTTAACTCTTCCATTCTCCCTTTATGCTTCCCCACCCCCTAATCTTCCTGACTCCATGAGCACACTACTGAATACTTAAGAAATCTGACTGCATGTCTGCTCTCTGGACTCTATTTTGACTTGCTCTCTACTTCCGGATGATCACCTTCTGCCCTCACCCAATTCCACTGGCTGGGTCATCCCTCATGTTTTCCTTTGGTGAAGTGGACTTAATTGAATTTTCTTTGACCATCTTAGGTCTTTGGGGAGTAGGCACAACAGCAAGTGAGTTATAAGTTCGAGAACATTCACCTGCACCGATTTACTTATATGGCCGTAGTGATTGTAAAGATCACAGGAAACAAAGTATTTCAAGTTATGGTCGACTTAATTTTAAACATATAACTTTTCCTTTCTATATGTACCAACTACCTAGCCAAAGAATTTAAGAATAATATTTTCATCTAGTAATGTCTGTAGGTATGGAGGTATTGGGATGGCCATTTTCAAGTCATATTTAATATCCCTGAATTACTTACTAGTATTTATAAGCAACTCTGGATTCCTAAAGTATGCTTGATCCCTTTTAACCCTTTTTATCCACATTACAGCAGAGCTGTGATTATGATAATCACTATGTTCTAAAATCACAGGGTTAAAGACAGGGAGGTCATCTGGATCATCTCTAGAACATATCTAAATCAAACAGTCTGTTGTGGTTTTTTTTCTCACGACTTCTAAGGAAGAGACACAATAATTTTCTCTATACAGATTGCTTGAAGATCAGAGATGAGGAGAGTTATTTAGGTTTCACCTCATAATCCAGCTTTAAATTCATTTGAGTTTACTTCAAGTATTTCCTTAGTATACAATAGTCTTTTCAAGTTTTGCTTCTAGAAAGTAGAATTAGAAAGAAAAGCTGATAAAAGGATACAGAAAGGAGAAGAGAGTAAAAGAGCAGGGTTGAAAGAAATCTGGCAGAGGGCTATCAAGAAGAAATGTAAAAAGAATTCAATGTTCTGTACTCTTTCATTTTTTTTGATTTCCAAGGGACTTGATCTGGTTCTTTTCTCCAAGCACTCACTATGTGAACACAAAGTACAAACAGATTCAGGAATGATTTAGAGACAGAGGTTGACTACAGGTTTACCGTGGATAAAACAAGCCCAGTTATTCAATAATAAATTGTGTCTTAATTTTTTTTTTTTTCCTGAGGAAGATTCACCCTGAGCCAACATCCATGTCAATCTTCCTCTATTTTCTATGTGGGTCGCTGCCATTCATGGCCACTGACAAGTGGTGTAGGTCTGCACCTGGGAACCAAACCTGGGCCATTGAAGCAGAGCACACCAAACTTAACCACTAGGCCACTGGGGCTGGCCCAATATACTTTTAATAATAATAAAAGCACAGGGCTGGCCCCGTGGCCGAGTGGTTAAGTTTGTACACTCTGCTTCAGCAGCCCAGGGTTTTGCCAGTTCGGAACCTGGGCATGGACATGGCACCGCTCATGTAAGCCATGTTGAGGTGGCATCCCACATAGCACAACCAGAAGGACCTACAACTAGAATGTACAACTATGTACTGGGGGACTTTGAGAAGAGGAAAAAATTAAACAGATGTTAGCTCAGGTGCCTTTAAGAAAAAAATAATAAAAACACATGGTAATAAAACTTCAATCTACATAGAGAGGTCTAAGACGAAAAGGCAAAGTCTCCTACTTATTCCCCTGCCACATCTAAACCTTTTCAACCACTGTTAGAAATTCCTTTATGAATTTTCCAGAAAGAAAAATTAAACGCATCTCCCTGCATAGATATACGAATGTGTGTCAGGGGGTGGGAAGATGGGGGATGTATATTTAAAATGTTGTTGAAAGGAATAACATTATACCTCTCCTATGTGGCAACATACTTTTCCTCTTTAAAATACAATTTGGAGATCTTTCCATGTGCTTAGTCTCAGAAACTCCATGAGTAAGGAAAAATGTCTTTTTAAGCACTGTATTCCCCAATGCATAGAACAAAGGGCTCACATATACTTTTCCTCCAACAAAAATTTGTTAGGTAAATGCATGAATAAATCAGAAAATGCAGATTAACTTCATTGTTTTGAGCAAAAGCATAATATTACACTATTTAAATGTACCAAAAGTATCCAGTCTGCTACTGATAAACATTCAGAATATTTTCAGATTTTTAGCTATTACTTTAGTAAACATTCCTGAACATATCTGTTAAATCTTATACATATGTATCTGCAAGTGAATACAAGGTAATTACTTAGTAATGTAATAGTTCAGTCAATCGCAGTTTTAACTTTGATAGACACTGCTAAGTAACACTCCTAATCAGTTGCACCAGTTTGCACTCTCATTACAACACAATTTTTATTCTGTAGCAAATCACAAAACCTGTTAGTGACAGAAACACCCATTCCTAGAAACTACATGTTCTTTCATCTACAGCCTTGTAATGAAAACTGTGTCAGATGTGATCTCAAAAAACTGAAAATCCTTTTGGCTTTGCTGAGCACTGGGGACATCCTTTTTCTCAAAGACAAAGTACTTGTTCCTACTGGCCAGCTTTTTGGAACTTGGCCAAAATTCATGGCTAACTGCTTCCTTTGTATATTCCAATAATAAAATATTCTATTGTTGTGTTTTTGTAAAAAGTGCAATAACTGCACCTGTGTTAAATATAAATAATGATTCAAGAGCATGCAGATATCATCAAGAAAGTATTTATACAAAGGAAACAGGTAGCAATCCTGGAGAAGTGCTTGAAATTCTATCATTTGGGCTCTCACATGGATTCCACTGCCTATTGACATTAAAATAAGAAGAGTAACCTATGTGCAGAAAGAAGGTTGTATTCACATTAACATTCATGAAGGCTGAGCAGCTGAAGCCCTACACATCAAGTAGGGAATATATCCTTTGTCTATTGATGAGAAAATGTCTCAGTGATAAATGGTTACAGACAGGGGTGTCACAAGGGCAAGAGCACACAGAACAGCTCCGACAAACTTTAAACAATTTTTTTTTAGTCTTCTTCTCCTGCAGTTCTTTTTGTAGCATTGTGGAGCGCAGCGCCTATCGCCTCAAATAAAAGAAAAATATTGCAGTGCAGAATTCCTAACCTTTACTGAGGCACATCCAGAAAACAAAAAACATACTCTTTGAAAATAATCTAAAACAAAGCTTCACAGGCTTCATGATGCGTAAATATTCAGACATTCTGAAAAGAAGTGGTCTGCACCCTGCACCCCGCCTGTTTGTGTCTAAAATGTATACTGTCATCAGACAGCATGGTTGTCAAAGTGGAAAGTCTGTAACCTCAACGACAGGAAACGTTAGGCCCGTGGTTAAAACGCTTTATACTTATTTACATAAACTCAAACCCATTATCACACTCATCTAGTAAGTTTGTGAGAAAAACCATAAGTGAAGTCATGAGTTTGTTATTAACAAACAAATATCTCATAGATCCCAACAGTGACTACCAACGACTTTCAGTTTATTTTCAAAACAAAATCAGTTAAGTTACAATTTGTGCACAGCTTTGTCTCATTGAGAATAGGAAGCCTGAGAACCGGGACTGGGGCAAACATTTCCCGGGGCCTGACTCTAGGTGGCTCACTTTCCTCACCTATAAGTACAAAGACTGAAACCACAGTCCCCCGCCGCCCCAGGGTTTCTCTCCAGTATTTCGCCTCTTCTGCAGAAGCCTAGAGGATTCAGCAGGAAGAGTAATAAGCATAGTGCAGCTTTCTAAAACATGGATGTCAACCCCGTGCTTCTGGGAGTCCTTCCTCACCCTACAGAAATCTCTAGACGCCGAGCAAGAAGAAATACACAACAGCCCTCGACAGACCCTCAGCACCTCCCCCCTCAGTGTTTTCTAGACAGTCTTTGTCAGCGCCGTGTGTACGAAGGACAAAGGCGCAGCCATCAAGTCGCCCTAGGTCGCAGGGTGAGCCCGTGGACTTGGCCCGCGGAACTATCTTACTGGAGATGAAGGGGCGGGGCCCAAAGGGGAGGAGTCAGGGGCGGGACTGGAGCGCGGGCCCCGCCCCCAAACCCCAGCAGCGTCCCTGCGCCTGCGCGCCCGGCTGGGCCTGTGGTTGGGGAGCCCTGGGTCCTTGGCTCGCCCTCGCGCCCCCGCCCTTCGCTTCCTCCCCCGCCCCTTCCCACCTCCGCCCACTTGACGTGATGACGCACGGCAGGTTTGCGGACGTGGCGGCGGCGCAGGGCCCAGGAGGCGGAGACGTTGGCGGCGGCAGCGGCCGCGGCGCACGGGGGCAGCCGAAAGGGGAGGCTTGGCCATGAACTGGACCGGCACGGCGGCGGCGGACTTGGCAGGGGTCTCCTCGATGCGTCCCGGCTGCTAACGGGACAGGTAAAGATGGCGGCGAGAAAGGGGGTGCCCCTGTCCTGGCCGACGGGGTGGGGCCCGCGGCACCCTCCCTGGAGGCGGCGCGGAGCCCTCGGCCGCAGGTGTGTTGGGGGTGGCCGGTTGGGGAGGAGACCTCTTGGCAGGGGAGACCTTCGAGACCAGCCCCGCTTAAGCCTCTCGTTACACTGTCGGGGAAACTGAGGCTCAGAGGAGGGGCTCCTGCCTGCCCGATTCCCGGAGCAACGTTTTTCCCACCCAAACACACTACATTTCTCCCACAGCTGCGTGTTTGTGTTGAATATTCGCTGATCTTATCTCGTCCACATCTTCCAAGTGTGATAGTGTGACCTAAAGGTCTGAGATTGAATCCTCGCAGAGGATAGCAGGGAAAGAAAAAACTAGATGTGTGGAATGGACAGGGAGGGAAGTTAAGTTTCTAAAAACTGAATTGGCCCTGGCGGATACGGTCCCTGTGATACTGTCCCACTGCTGAACTAGCTCGTGTCCTCGGGCCCCTTTATTGCTCCCTGGCTGAGGAGTGTCAAAGCGAAACACCTAACAGCAGCTATTATACAGGACGAAGGTATTTGGGAAACCATTTTCAGTTACAGGCTGAGCTGATGAACGCTTTACCGTCGTATCCATTGGGAATTATATTTCTGACCGCTTGTAATCTATGCAGCATGCAGGCTTGTTTAAATTTTCTGAAGAGGAGATTCGTGCTTTTTTCCTGCCCAAAGAGAATTAAGACCGGTGAAGAGAATTGAGCAAGATGACTTTGAATACTGTGTGCTTTCTGGTCTCTCTATAATTAGCTCAGATAATTATCTGCCTGGGACAGAATCTGGCTTTTCACTTCGATTAGGCACAACCAATTCTTGCTTATTCGGAAACAGAATACCCAGTTTATGGTATTCTGCTGCCTGCATTTTATTATGAAAGGGAGTGAAGTGATAGTGAGACAGATGAATTCTAGTCTTTAAATATTATTTAGCAATATATTATGGAGAAAGGTTGACAGAAATATCTAAAATGGCTTTTGGGCGTTGCTCAGTGAATTTCAGCTGTGCTAAGGCAGTTTAGGATTCTGAGAAATGATCGGGAGAAGTCTAAAGGGCAGCATAAATGGGTCATTATAGCCACGTGTAAATTGCTGTATAAGTGGTTCTTAACTTTTTTAAATCATGGATCCTTTTTGAGAATATGAAAACAATAAACATTCTCCCAGAAAAATGTACATATGTATAAAATTTTGCCTAGGACTCACTGACGTTCCCTGCATTAAAAAACAGGACAGAAAAGACTTGGTTAAATAAGTAGAAATAGAAGTATTATCTATTTTAGGTGAAGGTGAGGTACTCTTTCAACTTTTTTGAGAATTAAATAAAAATAAAGCATCTTGAATTTATGATGGTATTAAAACAAATTTAATCTGTAAGCTGCTTAGAGTTGTCACTTTTGGGAATTCCTGGAAGGAATAGGTGTGATCATGACTTCAGAACTGCTTTTGAGATGTAAAATGTGGGTAGCTTGCTTTAGTGGCTGTCAAGTTAGGAATCCCAGTTAATGGTAATAAATAATGTAGCACCTAGGGGAAGAGATGAAATAATCGACTTAGTATATAGCTATTAGTTATCTATGTTATCTGAATAGAAACCCTTGAGTTTTTAAAGCATTACAATGTTGCCATAGAGCATGGTCAGAAACTGCTTTTGAAGGATTGGTTTCAGTTGTATGAAATAGTTCTCAAAATTTTACAAGTATGTGCCTCCGTGGAGAGTATAATCTATTGTCATCCATCTTACAAATTCTGACTTTTGGAGTTGGTCTTTTCTTTTTTTAAATTTTTTTCTCTTTTTCACTTGATACTTGTCCATAGTATTCACAGTTGATCTAAGTCCTCCTTTGAGACATCATTTTGCCTTGGCTTCACTGACACATTTTCATGGTTTCCTCTTCCTCTGAACATTCTGTTTCCATCTTCTTTTAGGCTGATTTTCCTTCCCCCAGAACTACTACATTCTTCAAGGCTCAGTCTTGGACCCTGTTTTTTTATTCTGTACTCTCTCTAAGTAATTTCATTTACACCTACAGCTTCAGTTAGTACCTATGTGCAGATGAGTCACGAAATTATCTCTAACCCAGATGTTCCTGAATTTGACTGTATAGCGCCCCCCCAGCTCTTCTTCTAGTGTACTGTATCTTAGAGAATGACACCATTTACTCAGTAATGCAAATCAAAAATCGTGGTGTGATCTTTCTTTGCTCTCTTCGTATCTGAGCCACATTAAGTCCTAAATATTTTATCTCCAGAATGCCTCTTACTTCCTGTCCACTTCTCTCCATCTTTCACAACAATAACTGAAAGCAATCTATCATCTTTTCTCATATGAACAATTAATCTGAAGCTACAACTGTGTGTGGAATTTGTTTTTTATGCTCTTGTTCATTTTTAACGAGAATAGATCAATTGGACGAAGGTGAGTTGAGAGTGAGTATGTAAGTAAACAAAAAGTATTCATTGATGTATGTTTTTAACTTAGGTCAGCTCTCAGTCAGTCTTACACTGTCTTTTCTGAAAGTAGAAATGCATACAGTGATCTAAAATATGTTCAGTTTTTATGGACCATAAGTTAAGTTTGATGAGGACTTTGATAAGTTAAAGTTTGGTGAAAACCTTCCTGGGAAGAAGTCCCTGGTTGAGAGCAAAATCATGACCTAGATAGAAGGCACAGACTGTGCTAAATATAAATACTGAATTCATTGTGATCCAGGGAGGTAGGTAGGTAGTCCAAAAGATATTTCAATCCCATGTGAACTTAAATGCAGAATAAGCCAGAAAGTTTTGGGTTCATAAAAGTATTGTGTGTACATATAAAAGATATACTTTGATTCCAGCAGAACTATAAATTGTATATATGATCATGACCTGTTAAGACAATTCAAAATTATTTCCCTAGTTTTCTTCACATACTCAGAATAAGGGGATCTTAATTTTTTGACCTAAATTTGCCCTTGTTAAAATGTAATCACCCCCACATGTTTTGTGATATATGGTCAGTAAGAATGGATTACCTTTTCCTCCCATCCCATTGTCTCCACTGCCAAATATGTTCATTGTACTTCAACAGCTGTAACTTGAACCTAAATTTTTAAATAAATAAAACCATTCTTTAAAAAAAACAAAAGAAGTGTCTTGAATGTAAGATTCATGTAAATCAGTCAAATGGATCAGCTACATTCCAAACTTTTCTCTGCCTTCTTTTCCCCCCAGATCTTGACATTATGGCAGGAAGGCATCCGAATCGTAGTTTTCCTCTTCCAGGAGCTCATTCAAGTGGTCAAGTCCATACATTTGGAAATTGTACAGACAGCGATGTGTTGGAGGAGGATGCTGAAGTGTATGAGCTTCGATCCAGGGGAAAAGAGAAAATCCGAAGAAGTACATCAAGAGATAGACTTGATGACATTATAGTATTAACAAAAGATATACAGGAAGGAGATACTTTAAATGCAATAGCCCTTCAGTACTGTTGTACGGTAAGTTTTAATTTGATTTTGCATAATGTTGTCCAAAATAAATTATCTGTTCATAGCACAAATTGAAATAAATTCTGTGCCCTTCTGTCTTGTCTTTTTCTTCCTTCTCTTTTTTCTTCTTTCAATAGAAATCTGTATCATGTTAACTTTTTAAATTTTTAAGTGAATAATTTATTTCTAAATCTGTGATTCTGTTTTCAGTATTGAATATCAGCAATGTGCTATCTTTTTCTCCTAATTCCATTTGTAACAGAATGTAGAAATATATAAGGAAAAGTTTTTCTCTGCCCCAGTTTCCTTAGATAACACACTTTGGTGTGTTTCTTTCCATACCTTTTTTTTTGTAGTCCCCCCCCCCAAATATACATATGTTTGGTGTATATATACATAAAAATAAAATACTTGGGAGGGCATTGGTTTTTTTGTATTTAAATTGATTTATACTATGCCTATTACTCTGCGAGTTGCCTTTGTGTTTTTCATTTCTTAGTATGTCATGGATGTCACTCATAGCCTTAGATCTAACTCGTTATTGTATATAGCTACAAAATGTTCCATAGTATGAATGTACCGTAATTATTAAGCCTTTCTCCTGCTTATGGATAGTAAGGATTTTCTCCGCGTTTTGCATTGTGTGGTGAATATCATCACAACTATACAATCACGCATCGCTTAACGATGGGGATACATTCTGAGAAATACATCATTAGGTGATGTTCGTGTGAACATCACGGAGTGTACTTACACAAACCTAGATGGCTTAGCCTACTACACACCTAGGCTATATCGTTCTAATCTTATGGCACCAGGGTAATGTATGTGGTTGGTCGTTGACTGCAATGTTGTTATGTGGTGCATGACTGTATCTTTAAATGGTGGTACCTTTATTTTTGTGGGATAGATTCCCAAAAGTGGGATTGATAGTAAAAGGAAGATATATTTTTAATTTTAATAGATATTAAACTCTGTCTAAACCCATCTTATATCTGTGTCACGTCCATCTTACATTCTTAGCATGAAATCTATTTTCGTGGAAACTGTTTAGAACATTGGTTTTCAAACTTTTTGTTCTGATACTCCCAATAGAATTTTGAAATGTATGTACTATGTACCTCCTTGCACATTTTAAAGTGAACTTATTAAATATTTCCTAATGACTTAAAATAGTTACAAAGGGTGTAATTTCCAGAATGTTGTTGATATTCATATTTAAAAATAAGACTGTTAGAATACTCTTTAAATGCATGCATGAAATTCTGAATACCATCAGGATTTGCTACAGGAAATCATTCATTTAAAATATATATGTGAGCTCTTTTTTTAGTAGCATGAAATTTTTTATCATTCTTTTTCTCAAAATTTTTCATAGTGTAAAATATTTTCATACTTCAAACCCTTTTCTTGATTATCTGTCATCGTTCTCTGCAATAGAAACAGACACATATTTATAAATTTATATATATTTAAATTGAATTAAAAAAATTTCCTATGACTGTGAGGTTCTATGTATTATTTTTTCCCAAATAGAGTAATTATTGCAATTATTCACAATTCATCAAAACGTATATCACAAATTTTGATTTAAAAATTTAATAAACAAAATATTTTATTGAAATGCATTTCTTAATGAGGTAAGACCTGGGTCTTTTGCAACTTGTTCATGTATGGCAACACTGTTTATTATTAAATCAGAAACTTTCTGATTCCATTTTTTACTGCAAATAAATGTGAATATGTGTTTTGTAGAAACATAAGACCACTGAGAAATAGATTACAGAATGTGCTTTAGAAGGTCAATGATGGGAAGTAATCAAGACTTTAAAATTAGGGACAAGGCTAAAAATGTCATGGTGGAGATCCAAGTGAAGAGTGCGGTCCAGCAGCTTCTTTAGAGAAAGACTGGTTTTCCTTTAGTGAACCCGGAAAATTTTCTCAGAAGAGAAATTTGAAATGCCATCTAAATGATTAAAAATAGGTCATATTTCCAGTGAGGTGAAAAGGAGAAAGTATTTCAGGCATATAACAGTGATGTGGAGACGATTTCAAGGAGGAAATAAGGTGAACCACAGAGGAAGTTTAATAGGTGTTTCAGAAATGAGTGGCACAGACTGATTGGTATAAAGCCCTTTGCAATAACTGAGGAAGTTTGATCCATATAGTGAGAGAACACCAAGGTAAGGGTTTAACAAGAGTGCTGCAAAATGGTGGGGGAGCCCGCTGGTGAGTTTGAGGGGATCCAATAAAGAGGTTCTTGGAATAGTTCAAAATGAAGATGACCAGGGCCTAGACTAAAATAGATGTAGTAAGGAGAGAGAGGAAGTTGATGGAAAATGTATTTGGCGGAAATCACAGGATTATCAGCTGATTCCTTTTTTAAAATGAAGAACGATGAAAGGCAACTAGCTTAACGTTAGCAGAAATGATGGCATTGGCCACAGAAGTGGGAAAATTGATAAGCAACGGTTCCTTTTGCTAGGAACTCAACTAGCAAAAAAAAGATTAACCTTACAAAGGATTTATCATTTTAAAAATACAGTACTTAGTACTGTATTCCACTTAGAAATAGTCAGCTTTAGGAATTACTAAAAATATGCCTGTTATAAAACAGTGATAAGAGGAACAAAAAGGCCAAGGTTGCAATCCTAAATGCAACCAAGGAAGTTAGTGTAACAGAAAATTTTATAGGGAGGTTCAGAGAGATGACCGAGGCAGATACTAAACTTTGGTAGCCTAGTTTAGAAAGGGTATTGAGTAATTATTAGTCAGAATATAAGCTACCAAGCAAAAGAGCATTTAAAGAGAATAGGGTCGGTCAGGCTTTTGGATTTGTCAGGGAATTGTTTGCCTTAAGAAAAAACAGTCTCCAGATAGTAAAATGACAAAGCACTCTTTATCTTTACTGTGTCATCTCCCAGTTACTCTTTAATCCTCCCTCCCTCCTCCTCCGACACATACACTTCAAGGGAGTTGATTTTCCCAACAAGAACTCTCATTCTTCGTAGGTCTTGATCAGGAATCTGCAGTCGATTCAGTTCGCCACTCCTTCCTAAAAACCCTCTTTACTTGACCTCCATTCTTCAGGTTTCTGATTTTCCTGCTATTTAGTAACAGCTAACATTTGCATAACATACTGTATGTCACTGTTCTAAATGTTCTTCATACATTGTAATTCATTAATCTTCAAAACAGGCTGGTATGGCAGGTAGTAGTATTACTGTCATTTGACATATGTGGAAACCGAATTGCAGAGAGGTTAAACAACTTGCCCCAAATCATACAGCTAGAAGGTGTCAGAGCCGTACTTCAGACTCAGTCCATGCTTTTAACCACCATGATATATTGCTTTCCTGGCCACTCTTTCTTATCTCCTTTGTGGATTTCTCTTACTCAGCATACCTCTCAAATGTTGGCATTCCTCAGGGATCTTTCCTGTGTCACCTTTTTCTCCCAGGCCTTTTCTAGTGAATCTGTCTGGTGACTTCAGTTACCATTTCTGCTGGTAATCCACAAGTCTCTATCTCTGGCCAAGATCACTTCTGAATTTCAGATATACATCTATAACTGCCTGTTGGACATCTTCCACTTGCATATTTCAAGCACTTCAAGGTCAACATGTATGAAATCTGCATTCATTCTGTTTTCTCTCTCCACAGTGTTCCATATCTCAGTAAATGGCATCATTATCCATTGAGTTGAGCAAGCCAGAAATCTAAGTTTTTTCCTAGATTGAGTTTACCTCTGTGACATCAATCAGGTGCTAATGATCAGGGCTTAGGTTAAGACATTGTTGGAAAGGATGAATGGAACTAATAACTTAAAGGTGGGAGAACCTGGTATAGTAATTGGTAATCTAAGAAACAGTCCCCTGCTCCTCCTCACACTGGCAGGTGGATAGGATATACAGACAGGTTGAGGACTGTATCATATATCGGGACAGCTTATAAAAATGACTGATCTTGGGGGTAGTTGAATAATTCATTTTCTTTGAAGTTGAAATAGTGGCATCTTCAAGATTTGTGTTTTTTTCCTTAGTGATACATAAAATAATGGCATATCTTAGAGTTGATAGCATCTTAGTTTTGATAAAATATGGTGGTTTTAGTGGGGTAAATTAACATTTGCCTATACTCTAATTGCTAAATTGGAAGAAAGAACATAAGTATCTCTGTGTAATCCCTCCTTCACAAATTGTTTACAAGCAGCAGAAGTGTGATATCTGTGCATGATGTACAAAGAAATATTGAAGGATCCTAGAATTCACTTAAATAGCTAGCTAGGATTAGTGTTAATAATATATTGGTGATAGTAAAAAGTAATTGGTGATTTCCTAAGACTGGTAGATCAAAAGTAGTGTGGGGCCAGCCCCAGTGCCCTAGTGGTTAAGTTCAGTGTGTGGCCTGGGTTCGGGTCTGGGGCACAGACCTACACTGCTGGTCAGTGGCCATGCTGTGGTGGTGGCCCATATACAAAACAGAGGAAGATTTGCCACAGATGTTAGCTCAGAGTGAATCTTCCTCAGGAAAAAAAAAAAAAAAAAATCATGCAGGGCTGTTATCTACAAATAACATCTCTCTGGGTGTGATAATACTACTAATAATTAAGCTCACATTTTTTTCCTTTCAAAAGTAACTGGGATGAATGAATATTGCTACCTCTATTTTGACTTAGAATTCAGTTGAATATTGCTTTTTTTTCCCCCACAGGTAGCAGATATCAAGAGGGTAAACAATCTCATCAGCGATCAAGACTTTTTTGCCCTTAGGTCTATCAAAATTCCAGTAAAAAAGTTTAGTTCGTTGACAGAAACACTTTATCCTCCAAAAGGAAGACAGGCTTCACGACCTTCATCTGTTCAGTACCTTCCAGAACAACAGGAAATTTTGTCAGCTCACGATTCTCTTTCTTCCAGTGAGTTAGCTGGTAGCTTTTTAAAAGAAGTAGACCGAGACATAGAACAAATAGTAAAATGTACAGACACCAAAAGAGAGAACCTTAATGAAGTAGTGTCTGCCTTAACAGCACAACAAATACGTTTTGAACCTGATAACAAAAACATTCAACGTAAGGATCCTTATTATGGAGCAGACTGGGGAATAGGGTGGTGGACAGCTGTAGTGATAATGTTGATAGTAGGTATAATAACACCAGTATTTTATTTACTATATTATGAAATTTTAGCTAAAGTGGATGTTAGTCACCATTCAACAGTGGATTCTTCACATTTGCATTCGGAAGTCACACCCCCATCACAGCAGAGAGAAATGGAAAACGGAATTGCTCCAACTAAAGGACTACCCTTTGGCCAGCAAGGTGATTATAAACTACATAGTCAAGATCCTCAGCCACCTGCTGTTCATCACAAAACGTAGTAATTAGCTCATAATTACAGTGTTAGTGATCACATGTGAATCTGGAATGTGGTGAATCAGTTATTCAATAACCACTTCAAAGGCAGAATTTAGGGAGGTTGAAGATGCTTTTGTTTTTCACTTTTTTTTTTGAGCCACTTAAAAATGGATTGAGTGTAAAGTCTGCAGTTGCTAGCTGTTGATATTGAGAGCAGTAAATCCATGTGTATGTTATATCAGTGCTTAAAGCAGAAATGAATTTAAATGTGTGTCTAGGAAGTTCTTCAAAAATGCATCATTTTTCTTATTCAAGATTGGTTATATTTAAATTTTAAGTATTTTTTGGCTCAAGGTTATTAATGATAATTTATTAAGCAGAATAATGATAGCGTCAGATATCTCAACTGAAGAAAATTTACTACTTCTGAACCATCAGAATATTTAGTTGCAAAAAAGTTGTTTGGTTCTGAAATTATTTATGATATCACATACTTAAAACTCCATTTTGAAACTTTTAAAAAAATATGTGTAGCACATACGCTATGGAAACATAAGTAGAAACAGAAATGGGAAAGTAATGTACAGTGTCTATAATAGAGGCTAAGAAATAGGTATTATTGTTAAGCCCCCAAAATAATGTGTTATGGTTGGGAAGTTGCCATATGGTCACTAGAACACTGGATTAGGTCAAGACTAAAAGTCATCTTTGTTAAAGAATTGCTGCCTCTGTTTCTGTTTTTTACATGATTATATTTGCCTGTGTTATTTGAAAGCACGTTTGCAAATCTTTGATGAAAAGTGTTTTACATGTAAAGATTAGCATTATTTAGGAAATAATTCCTTACATACTGTGATAAGTTGTTGCTATGTTACATATAGTAACATGCCTTAATGACAATGCCTTATAATATTACTTTATGTAAGCTAGTATAATTTTTAGAGTTAAAATTAAGCATTATTTCAGATGGTCCAGTGGGATTCATAACATAGGCTGTATAAATTCGTCCCCATCTTCACTATCAAGCACAACTTAATGGGGTCAAAACAAATTTTCATTGGCTGCCTGAGTTCTGTTTGCAGAAAATCGTTCATTAAGCAAAAGCAAGCGTAAAAAAGACCTTTTGCATTAGCAATAACAGATGGCCTTATTTATTGATCCCTTAACATCTATTTTTCAGAGAGAATGTCTAACTTAGACATTTTTTTCCCTGAACCGTAAGCTCAAATTGGGGAACAGAGGCCAAAGGTTTGTGGATTGGCTGAAAAGGCTTGATTGTCCACCTTTTTAAGATCTATGGATCACAGTCTGGCTAAATACAAAGCATTTGCATACTGATTTCATCATTTAATTTTTAAATGTGTTTTTAAAATGTAACTAAACTGATTAGAAGCAAGATTTGGTGGAGTCTGGATTGCCTGTTTTGTGTTTAATAAAGTATGTAGTTTAAGATATATAATACCACCTCATTTTCTGGGCATTATTTCCTAATTTTTAATATTTCAGCTTTTTGACCAGTCATTTTCTATTTCAAACTCCAATCTTGATACAAAGTGGGGTGAATAAATATATGTGGTAAATGAGGTTTTATGTATTTTCAGGAGCTAAGTATCATAAAAAAACAGGACAAAGAAGTGACACATTAAAGCCCTTGCATATATTAGAGGACCTTAGTTACCAAAAAGTGTTAATATGGAAGTTACAGCAAGTTGATTTTTTTAGTAACTCTTTTAAAGTTTAAAACATTGTTTTAATGTGCCTTGGGCATCTTGAAAAGAGGAGTATGATGTTTCTAATTTATGCTCAGTGTTAACTTGGTCAGTTTACATTGTATTTATTAAGCCTGCTGAAAAATCAAGTTTTAGAGAAGAAAATAGATGATTGTAGGATGGGCTCTAAATGTCTTTTGAAGAACTTTGTTTACATCAAATTGATGAAATTACGGAGAGTCAGTGATGCCTTTTTGCTAGTGGTACTTTGAAATTGTGATATAGATGTCTGATTTCCAAAATAAGTAACTTATTTTTAAAAGTAGTGAGGCATACTGTGACTTGATTAAAAGCCATTTCTGTCTTGTACGGCGTCCTGTTCCTTGAATGAAAGATAACATGTCATTATGATACAGTTTCCTTTTTCTATATATTTGAATTACATATTTTTAATTGAATATAATTTAAATTACGTATAATTCTCTATGTCGAATTATAGATTCTAATCACTATGTCATCTGTAAAAGACAAAATTTCCTAAGCATTTAATAGTTATGGAATAACTTTAGCTATTAAAAAGTACTAATACACATCAAAATTTGCAGCAAATGCAGATTACTTTGTAAAATTTAACAAAATAAGAAAAGTTATATTTGTGGATTTTGTTTTGAAACCCTTATTTGAACTTACTGTGAGGCTTTACATTAGAAGATACATATATATTATGTATACATATATATATATATATGCGCAAATGTAAAAGTAACAGAACTGTGAATCATTGCATTTGGTTCACTTAAAAACCTGGAGTTGCAAATGAAGAAAAATCTGTTATTTTTAGGGCAGATTCTTTTTTTAAAAAAAATCTGGGTACAAATGGTTAAGGTTGTTTTGAACTAATGGATGCCATTAAATATGTTTTTGCCGTCCTACTTGTAGAAAATTATGGGATTCATGTCCTCAAAACATATATTAAGATGGATTATAGAGTCTGCTGGCCACATTAAGAATTTGAAAGAAGACTGTAATATTAAATTAACTTCTCCAGAGGACTTACTGTTTTTGAAAGCTTTTCTTTTTCTGGACTGTACTTGCTTGTTTGATGGCCTGAAGAGTTCTTTAAATGAACCACTACTTAGTAATTAGTTCTTTTTAAAGGTATCTACTTCTAAAATTACCCACTTGGGAATATGAAGGATACAGTTAGAGTTTTAGAAATATCATGAAGCAAGACTCAAGTCAGAGTGTAACAGGGTAAAGGGGGAGTTTTTAGAAGCTTGTATTTAAAATGGTGCATTATGATGGGAATCATTCTTACTTTGAATTACAAGAATGTTGCTCAGGAAATCAGTATTTTTCTTCCAAGTATGTGCATATTGCACTGTTAGATCATAGAAATATCTGAATGCTTTATTTAATTTTTATGTATGCAAATACTATAAATCTTTTGTATAATGTATTTTATACAAATACAAAATGGAATTGTAGAACATTATGTTAGCATGTACATCTGTAAAACTGGTTTTTAAAACTTTTTGCCCCTTATATTTCTTATCTTAAAAGATCTGTAAAATGTAATAAAGTTTCTATTTTATTATTCAACCTAAAATGGAAGCTGGTGAATTTAATTGAATAAAGCAAAACTTTTCTCCTTTTCTTTCAAACTATTTGATATAGAGATACCAATTCAGATTTCCCCCTTTTTATACTCAAAGTCTACTGGAATTTTTATAAGATGTAAGTGAAATGAAAAAAATTTCAGTTGAATGTTCTTTGGGAGAATCTTTGATCTCAGGGAAGAAGAATTCCTGAGGCACGGTCCACAGCTGTGTGTCAGTCTTACTATGAAACGGAAAACCTTTCCACTACAAGAATATTTATTTTTAGAAGTTATCAGTAGCAAAAGGAATTGAGAAAGTTCTTTGGAGCTTTTATTTATTAAGTGGAGGAAGTTGTGGTGTAATCCTTGTTTTTTCTCCCCATTTTTAAAAGCATCTTGATCTTAAAATTGTATTTTTTTTTTAATAAAAAGGAAGTTTCACTAACTCCAGAGCCTTTACCCCTATTAAGGCAAGCCACTGAGACTGTACGTTTGAAGGGAACGGGAAAGGAAAGGTTAACAAGATCCTCTGAGTTTCTTAGCGTTCTCTTGGATCCAGCTCTCTTAGTTTATCATCATGCCTTTAATCACCCAGAGTTTTCTTGTGGTGGTGGTGGTGGTCTGTTCAAGAATATCTGATACTGGCATCCCTGCTGTAGGGGAGGAAGACAATTCCTCTACACTATGAGTCCTTCTGGCTGTCCTAAGAATGAAATTGGCATGAGACAGTGTTGATGAAAATAATCCATAACCAATCTATAAATGAAAATTGGGGTGAGTTTATTATGAGCCAGATCTGAGGACTAGCTTAGACCTGGGCCTTCCTTCCCCAAGGGAGGAAAGGCACCAAAGAAGTAGGGGTGTACAGAGTGGTTATATAGCATCAAAGAACATGTTATCACATATGATTGAAATGTCCCTTTTATAATAGTCACACGATTGCTCTGTCAGCACAGCAATTGATGGTCACAGCAGGTAGTAGGTCTGCTGTCTTGGTGGACGCAGGTAGTCCATCAGTTGTCTGGAGCTGGGTGGTCACAGGGTGAGGGCAGCAATCAATTCCTAGCCTAGGGAGAGATGCTTATCCTTAAGGAAATGCCAGCGTTGGGGAAGTTGCATCCTAATCGTAAGACCATTTGTTCTTGTCTTTGGGACATGGGAAATGCTTAAAGCAGATATATAATGCATGCTCAATGGCCAGTCAGGCCCTTTTGGAAAAACAAGGTCAGGCCGAATTAGGTTTACACTAAATGGCTTCCTCATATACTCCAGCATATCATATTGCTTGCCATTTGTTTATCAACAGACTAACAGGAGAAAATCCAACAAAGTTTAGTAAGTATACATGGGAGAAACCGAGGAAAGCTGAGTAACTCACCAGAATGGCTGAGGTTGCCATCTTAAATGCCATCTTCAGCTAAAGACAAAGGAGGATGTTGGGGATGGGGGCGTCAGTTATGGAAGATTACCCGAAAAAGCACAGTAAACAAGAGTAAGGTTATTGTGCAGATTTAAGTCCTTGCCTTCCCCATTGATAAGAGTTTGTAGAGATAAGGTCATTCCCCTCTTCCTGGTACAGAGAGGGAGACACATTTGCAGGTGGAGATTTCCCTTACAAATGTAAATGTCTCTTACCAAGGCTAACTTCTACTAGGTTTCAGAGCTTCTCCCCTGTCTGCAGTTTCTCAAAAGTAACCAGCCCCAAATAGTCCTAATGCCAAAGAGACGCATCTTGAGGTGGCAAATTCTGCTCCCCTATACTGCTTGAATATATAGTTATTTTACTAGGTAAAATCAGTATTAACAAATTTGTTTTCTCTGTCAAATATATTTAAGTAGGTTCAAAATAAAACATCTTAATATAAAACAAAAGGACACAATTTTGTAAGAATTTAATGTGTAAAATACAGAAAAATAAGCATTTATAGCAACAAAACAATTTTTCACCTGTTATATAGCAATTTTAAAGACACTTCACCAACAAGTACTTTTTTATATATAAGAGATTATCTCTGCATTAAAGTTTACCTTCCTATGGAATAACTTCAGTCTCTTGAGGTTATAAGCCAGAAAAATAACATTCATGCTGGTAAAGCAACCTGCAAATACTTCCTGCCTGTTCTCACAATTATCTCCTTTAAACTTGTAAAAAGATCCTCCAAAGGGGAAGACAGTGTGCTGAAGGGAGATGGCTGGGGCCTCCCAGAGCCAGTCCTGCAGGACTGAAACTGCGAAGACAAACTGAAAGCCAGGAAAAGCAATACCTGTTATCTTAGGTGTATTTGCCCGATTCAAGCGGTTATCTGCAGATTTATAATAAAGCAAGCAAACAGAACCAGAGAGAGAAAGTTTCTATAAATTAAATGGTATTTGGCTACAGTACTAAGGAGGGGAGAGAATAAAACACCTATGTTAATTACCAATCCTAAATGACTATTTGCTCATCACAGCTGAAAACTTCACGTGAGGTTTCTACCCTAAGTACAGCAGGTTGCTGCTTTAAAGTAGACTTGCTTTATTCATATTTCCCATTTAGAATCTTTAAGTTTTTTGATAAGCTCCTTTAAACAAGAAACAATTCACCTATGACCAACACAGCACTGAACTAAAAATGGTCCTCACAGCCATCTTGAATTATCTAAGCAAGAATTACAATTGAAAGTGATCTTTTTCCTGAGAAAGCCATGTTACAAAATGGCACAAGACAATATAAATTTTCTCCAATTTTCCCCAATAGGATACAAGATGGGAAAATCAGATTAAATATATTTTGTGAAGAAACCATGTTTGTTTCTCAAAAATGTGTTTTCAATCTATCTCTTTCCAAGCCAGAATCTTTCAGAGTGACAGCCAAATTTAAATTAAGAAGTGATCATTTCTATAAGGTAAGAGAATGAATATGTATGTGAATTTGGGTGGATGTTTAAGCAATTTTTCTAGGGAATTGTTTATAAGTGGAGAAACTAAGGCACAGAGAACTTAACCAAGCTCAATTTCAAGGTTGAGTTTAATAGTAAAGGTAAAAATAGAATGTAGGGCTCTGATTCTCCAAGGGTAATGGGTGATATCTTCCCAAAAGAGAAAAATACATTTATTTCTTTTAGGGGGTAATATTAATAAGTCATTTTTGAAATATATAATATGAATTTCCTTGAAAATCTTTGGCATTTTTGGAGGCTGAGGTGTTTAGGGACCTCCTCCCAATATAAAAAGGCAGGGGAGCTAGTTTTTAATTTAAACAAAAAAGATTAATGTTAATTTTAAAATGACCTGAGTTTTATTCTGCACTTTTCTGCAACTGGATAGCTATGAGTCCTGTAAAATGTAACAGAGGCCACTACACCTGACAGATTTCAAACACACGCACTCTGCAGTGAGATTTATACAACTAGAACTTACCCCACATTTTTGTAAAGTACAAAATTAAATAAGATGTCTCAGTCTAATTTTTCATAAGCCCAACTACTCAAAGATAGCAAATTTATTGCAGTGGGATAATTAATTCATATACTTTATGGCATGAAGTTAGCCCAAAATTCAAGTATTTTTAATATTCATCCCAAGTCTTTGTAGTGGCTGAGATGTGAGCTATGAAATTCATATAGCTTAGATTGGCCTTTTTCCCTATGTGTACATTTTTGATCACAAAACTTCTAATCTCATAAAATATGCACTTGTAAGAGCTCAGGTAGGTTTATGTAGTCATAACATAGCAGCACAGAACATACCATGTAAAAGTAAAAAAGAAAATTATTTTCAAGTTTTTTGTTTTTAAAGTGCTCCATGTGCAGTATTAAATCAACTTTCAGATTACAGAAATCCATTATGATGACTAGTAACAGTTTTACAAAAGATCAGCAGTTAAACAAGAATAATTTGTTCAAGTATGAATACATAGGTTAAAAGATGCAAAAACTCTTTAGGCACATTCTAATCCAAATAATACAAAAAAAATCCACTCAAACACAGAAGAGGGATGACAGAGGTGTTGAGAAGGAATGTCAGAGTATCAGACACTCATTGGTAAGGTAACTAGTATGTGAACTCAAAGTGGTTCTGAATATTTTGGTAACAAATATTTGTACAACAAAACAGGAACAAAAATAAAATACTTACTCATTCTTTATCAGAAATAAAATAGAAAAAATGTCCAAATGGTTAGAAGCTGTACCATAAAAATACTTTTTGAGAAATTTCAAGGCTAATAGGTTGCTTCATCCATGTTGTCATCACTGTCTGCGCCAAAATCATCTCCATCTTCAAAGTATGAATTAATGTAGTCATTTTCCTAAGTAAAATGATACATTTCTCAGTGAACATTAAAACAAATTAGTAATACTATTAAAGAACATTCTGTAGGCTGTCTCTTTAAGTTTATAAATATCAAATTTAGGTAATAAGAAAATATACCAGGCTCAAAAGAAGTCTCTGCTATTTCATCTGCTTCAAGAACACATTAGCTCTCACTCACATCCACCTGTGCCGCTTTCTCCCTCACGACCACCACCTCCTGCTCTTCTCAGGCACCAACTAGCTATGACAACATGAAGAGAGGCCCATGACACCTTAGTGGGATGATACATGGTTTAGTTAGCTGAATCACTAATCATTGAAATCTGACGTAAAAAAATTAATCTCCCCATCTCTACTGTCTACAGCAAAAATTATAATAGAGAAGAAATAGAGACTATTCTCAAAAGAAAGTCTCCTGGGTATCAGGTTTTTTAGTATCCGCATGGTGGGATTCTATATATAAATTTATATAAATAATGCAAGAAAGGTAACTTGTATTATTCAAATATATATTTCATTACTTTGTCTTCCCTAAACACTACAAGTTGCTGCATCCAGCTAAGACCCTTACCATCTCCAGGAAGTTGGCCTGCTTTCTCTGGTGCCAAGAAATCGAACGTCTGGCAAGTTGGCTGAAGGCTGGGGCCAGTGTACTGTGGAGGGGTGGCACAGCTGAGAGTTCAACTGAGGCCACCCTGCAAATGAGATCTTGGCAAGGACACTGGTGTGGAAATATAAGCAAGCCAATTTGCACATAAAAGTGGAAATGAATAAGGAAAGGATGCTCTACTATTCCAAACGAGCACACGCCACTTGTGTTCTAGACAGGAGCACCTCCAAATATGTTCAGTGATTCACAGTAGGTAATTTTGTGATGTTAGCAATCTTGATACAGATACCAAGTGAGAACTTGTTGAAACTGAGGGTTTAAATGGTTCTTGGCTTTCATCTGAGCACTTGTTTTTTCTTAAATTATGTCAAATTAATACACAGAAATCTCATTAAATTGAAGTCAGGAGGCCAAAAGGGGAGTTCTCACACCCTAGTCTATAGCAGAACCCAACATGAAGAAGAAAGACTTCCTCTTCTTGACTGGCAGGAAGCTCAGCCAATCAGAGATGGTCACAACTCAGCCAGTGAAAAGCCACTGCACATGGAACTCTGGATTCCTCCAATGGACTCTTTGTTCACAAGAGCCCTGCCAACTTCCTCTTCCTGCTATAGAAGAGTTTCTCCTGGGTTGGCTGCTGGGGACTGGTGTGTGGCTGGCCATGGTTGCAGACCGTGAATTACAATTCTTTGCTGATCCCAAATAAACCCATCTTGCTGGAGAAATAACTGGCTGTCTGTTTAAGGTCAACAATTACAATATTCAAAATACTGAACGAAGAAAAAAGTCTGTATTTCCTCAATTTTACATATAAGTGTTACATAGATAATTTGCTCCATTTTGCTTCTCAAAATAAAATGCTTGTCAAATCCTTAATACATCAGGTAAGTTAATTAACACTAATTTTTATTAATTAATTAATTGCTAAAAAGAGCAAAGAGGCTAACTCTAAATCTAGAAAGGCTTTAGCGAACTTTCCTTTCCTTCCCTCACCCAGCCTCACACTCAGAGCATATATCATTTCTCTATTAAAATGGAAAGATTTTTCTTTTTTCTTAATGAAATGCAGTTACACAAACCCACTGGTGGTGTTTAGTACCCTGCTAAGGCCCAACACAGAATTCTGAAACTACTAGAATCCTGATGTTTGCTGTTCTTGTTAGAGGAGATTTTAATTTCAACACAGCTCAAGTCAAACAGACTTTATAAACAGAGCATTCCAAAAGGCAGTCTTGTCTAGAAAACTCACCACTACCCACTTGAAGCTAGTAGCATGCCACCCCCTCAAGGCCAGTTGTGACAGCCAAAAATGTCTCCAGACATTACCAAATATCCCTGGGAGGGCAAAATCACCACCAGTTGAGAACCACTGGTCTGTAGCAACAAGCTTTCAAACATGATCCAACCTTGGCTCCTTCCAATCCCAGCAACTGAGCTTTCTAAAATACAAATAGGATTACTACTCCACTGCTGAAAACCCTCCAGTGGCTCCACAGCACTCAGGATAAAGGCATATTTCTCAGCCTGGCATTCAAGACCCCTCATTCATCTCTTCAGCTTCATCTCTCCACCTACCCCCACTTACACTCTCTGGACCAGCCACATTGACTTACCTGGCCAATTATACTATTACGCCACACTCTCATCATCTGCAAGCCTTCTCCATAGTCTTTCCTTTATCTGCAAGTCTCCTCCACCCCATTTCTCATCCAGATCTGATCTGATTAACTCTTCAGATGTCATAAGTGTATTATAACTGTCTCCTTTCTTGTGTGCTTCCCCACTAGACCAATAACCTTGAGGGGAGAACTGCATCTTATCTTGACATTCCCCTTGCCTAGTATAACTCCAAGCATACAAGCCATGTGCAATTACTATAGGCTGGATGAAAATGAATCGAGGGGACATAAGTATATATAGGGTAACTGAAACTTTGGATCAGGATACAGTCAGTCATGGAGACTGTAGAGAGAAAAAGAAGTCCAAGGGAAGAACTCTGAAGAATACTGACATTTAAAGACTAGAAAGAAGAGAACTCAGAGACCATGAAAAGGTACCAGAAGTAGGAAAAAAACAAGTACTGTGTCACAAAAACCAAGGGAAGCAACCGTGTTTGTCCAGCACAATGCCTGGCATGTAGCAGATGCCTGAAATTGCCTTAAATTGTTGAATTTAAATAAAGGAAATAATATTTTATTTTATTTTTTTTTTAAAGATTGGCCCCTGGTCTAATGACTGTTGCCAATCTTTTTTTTTTTTCCTGCTTTATGTCCCTAAACCCCCCCTGTACATAGTTGTATATCTTAGTTGCAGGTCCTTCTAGCTGTGGGATGTGGGACGCCGCCTCAACGTGGCCTGACGAGCGGTGCCATGTCCACGCCCAGAATCCGAATCCTGGGCCACTGCAGCGGAGCGCGCGAACTTAACCACTCAGCCACAGAGCCGGCCCCAAGGAAATAATATTTTAATAATGAGCTGTCAGCAGTATAAAATGTTGCAGAAAAGCCAAGTGAAACATGGACTAAAATTTATCTATTAGTGAACTTGATGGCAATAATTTCAATAGCATGTAAGTGGAAATCAGATTAAAAAGAGATAAATGGGGGGAGGGTAGGAGCAAGTGATAACAGCTAAAGAGCTTTCCAAGAGATAGAACAAGAGTTGGAGAGGGAATGTGTTGAACATATTCTACAATGAGAGACGAACATGTTTTAATGCATGAATGGAAGAGAGGAGTAGGAAAAGAAGTTGAAAATGTTGAAAGGAAATGACATGAGGATTATGGTCCCTAAAAAGGGCATGACAATTAGCCCCAAATAGAATGAAGGACATTTCTCCCATTGATAAAAAAGAGGAGGAGGTAGGATATTTAGTTTGAAGGCAGAAGACATGAAATTAAGGGAGTTTCCTCTTGATGGCTTCATTTTCTGTAAGAAGGTGCTACTATCTGCTAAGAGTGAAAGAAAAAGTAGTCAAGGAAAGAGATTAAGAAGAAAGAAGATGATGCAAATTAATTACTGTAGAGACACGACAAGAGAAACACAGAAAATGTGTCAGCCAGCAAAACGGAGCTAGTGTTACTTTAGTGGCATGAGTTTCTGTGATTCCTCAGAAAAGCTCAATAAACAGGTCTGGAGGAGAAAAGGGAGAGAGAGTTGAATTGATCAAAGGTTACTTTGGTCTAGAGTGTGTGCTGGGAGGACAAGAGACAAGAGTAATGGCAAGAAAGAAGCTGAAGGGTGAGCAAGGGTCTGGGCTCCTTAGGGAAGGAAATTGAGACAAGGAACCAATAAAGTAGAAATAGAGGATCAGAGTCTGGCAGCCTCAATCATGTTAGCATGCAGGAATAAAAAAGTGAATGATCTGGAAAGAAAGTTGGAGACAAATGTGATATGTTTAATTTTAAAATGTTTAGAGTTAAAATTTATCTGGAAGAATAAGCAAAGAATACTTGAGAAAATTCTGAAAAAGAAGCTAACGTGCCCTAAAAATATTAACGAATAACCAGAAGCTTCTATTAATTGGAACAGCAGAGTGATGGCTCAGAAATAGATCAATGGAATAGGGTCCAGAAATACATCTAAGTAGATGTGGGAATCTAATAGCTGATAAAGGAGAATTTCAAATGACCGAAGAAAGCAAATTATTTAATAAATGAGATTAGCAGCTGGCTAGCCATTTGGAAACAGATAAAAATGGATCCACACTTCTCCCTTCACATCAATATAATTTCAAAGGAATCCATAATTCAATGCAAAATAATTAAAGCATATAATAAAGATTTCATAGTTGGAACAGTTTCAGGAGGTGAAAAGATTTAGAGTGTGGTGTGAGAAGCTGAAATGGAGTGAAGAGAAGGGTCATTAGAATGGAGAAGAAACTCTCAGCCTAGAGTTACTGCATGAGGTGTCTACAAAGTCCCAAAGAGGCCACGACCAACAAAGTGCCCTGCTCAAAAATAGCTTGAATGGACCAGCCCTGGTGGCCTAGTGGTTAAGTTTGGCGCACTCCGCTTCAGCGGCCCAGGTTCAGTTCCCAGGTGTGGACCTACACCACTCGTCTATCAATTGCCATGCTGTGGTGGTGGCTCACATACAAAATAGAGGAAGACTGGCAACAGATGTTAGCTCAGGGCAAATCTTCCTTAGCAAAAAAGATTTTTTTTTTTTGAGGAAGATTCACCCTGAGCTAACTACTGCCAATCCTCCTCTTTTTGCTGAGGAAGACTGGCCCTGAGCTGACATCCATCCCCATCTTCCTCTACTTTATATGTGGGATGACTACCACAGCATGGTTTGCCAAGCAGTGCCATGTCTGTACCCAGGATCCAAAGTGGTGAATACCAGGCCGCTGAGAAGCAGAACATGTGAAATAACTGCTGCACCACCAGGCTGGCACCCCCCCACCCCCCAAAAAAACTTGACTGACTCCAGCTTACTTTGAAATTTACCATGTTTCTAAAAGTTGGAAATCCCAAATCCAAAACACTGAGTCCTGACTCAGATACTTGAGGCTGGATTATAAATGTTCTCTGATAGTGTCCCCAAGCACTTTGGGATTTGAAACAAGATGATACTGCACGGATTTCCCCTTCAGACCTATATGACTAGGCCCTTAATTACCTTAATTGCTGACATAAAAATTTATGTAGGCAAATTTTAACTAATCTGATCAATTTCCTTAACTTCTGGACTTCCACTTCCAAAGTTGCCATCAAGTTACTTTTACCTCCTCTGTTCAATCTAGCATCATTATAATTTCAATGCTACAAATAATTCTCTTGATACCAAGGAATTGATGCCAGTGATAACAGTGATGCCCTGGTTCCCATCAACTTAGTTTTTGTTTGTTTGTTCATTTTAATCATATACCATATATTCGATTCCTTATTAGACAATGCTTAAGCTCAGTAACTTTGCTACCCTCCCCAAACAGCCATTACCTCTTCCTGCTCTTCTTCATCATATTCCTCTTGTTCTGCAGCATCATCTTCCTCATCATCATCGCCTTCTTTACTTTTCTCTTTGCTTCCTTCTTTTTCTTCATTTTCTTCATCTGATTTTTCACCATCACCTCTCTTTTCCAGTTCCTGGTATAAATGAACTTTATTAATTTAAATGGAAACCACTAGACTTTGACCTCCCTGCCCAGCCTGAAGAGAACACAGTTACCTATCACCTCTTTCTAATGCTCCCTTACCAACACCTCCAGGCCACCAACTAGGGAACTGAGCTAATGCAAAAGGAGGAACTCACTGTCCTGCCATCAGTACACTAGTATTTTCTTTGATTTTATCACTTCATAGTCGGGTCCCTGGTAATGCTGGGTATCAGCTCTAAGACACAAAGCTTTATTTTTATGATTTCTATCCTACCTCCTTCTAAAATATTGAGATGATTCAGTTTATAGAGAACTTTCAGTATGTTATTTTGTTTTCCTTCTAACATGAAAGGAGAAAAGAGAATATAATGGTAACATTTCAAAATGCCTATGTTTTAGTTTATAAGTAAAATCATTTAAAACAATATCAAGTCATCTTGAGGTGAATTATCCTATTTGCAGATTATCCATGTTTTTATCTCTGTTCTTCTTCATTATTTACTTCCTATTTCCAGGGATTTTTGCTTCTTAATGTATCTGGTAGATTGAGGAAAAGATTAAAACTCAAATCACAGTCAACAGTAGCACTTATTAGCAACTCTAAGAGTGAAGGCACAGGAGAGATGCAGAGTTAGTCTGGTTGCCTGTGGGTCTGCTTATCCACCCTTAAAATTACCATGCTACCTTCTCATAACACACAAATTTAACTTTAAAATTACATTTTTATATTTCCATTATGACTACCAATTTTTCCCACTTGATAAAAAGTGGCCTGTTTTCATTACTGTTGCTATCTGTTCACTAAAATGTTCTATGCTAAATTTGTACAAGTGAGGGAATTTCACAAGTTTTCTAGGATGTGAGCATAGCATTAATTTCACATATTAATACTCATAATTAAGGCATAATATCATTTTAGCTAAGATGTGATTGATTATTCTTAAACAGTAGTCAGAACACTACTTCATAAATCTGCAAATACTCCATCCTATTATAAGATATTTGCTTTGTAGATTACATACAGAGAGCAAACATATTTTATATTTGAAGTGACTACAACTTAGCTATTCCTTTATTGGTTTTTAAATATTTATTTTTTAAAATCCCTTAAATTACATTCAAATTTGAATTTAAGGAAATCAAAGGCAATAGAAAGACTACATCAGATAGACTCAATTTCTAATCACCTTTCCCGTCACCTCACCCCACTCGGGCAGAACAAGTAAGACCAAGGCAATAAACATAAGATCATTTATCTTCATCCTGACCCATGTTGCCTTAAATGAGTTATTACTATAATATAATATGTGCAATTTTTCCAACTGGAAATCCCTTTGGAAAACTGCAAGTAAACAAAATAGTGTTTATAGATCTTTGAAAGTGTCTGTAAATACACACAAATACACACAATGTTATGTTAACGTTAATTAACATATGGAATGTTTTCTTTTCTATTTTAATCAAACCCTAGTAAAAAGGACTACAACCCATAAGTTTGTGTAGTTAAAAAGGAATTGTAATGCTATATTTATTTAACCTTTACAAGGTATACACTATATCTGAAAAATCATTCTAATTATTAGCTATTATTTCATAATTAGCAACAGAATTATTTAAATCAGTTTCTAAAAATATTTTTAAAATACAGAATTCATTCAGTGCCATGCAGGGACTAGGAAATCTTCATTTCCATTATTGCCACCTCAAACATCTTTAAATAAATAACTTCGACTTTATTTCTACCACATAGATCTAAATCAAACCCATAAAATTCCTCAATAGGTTAACAAATAGCAGATTTATGCAATTAAAAAAAAATGGTCTCAGAGCCACACGCATTGTCTCATTACTTCATCCTTTGCAGTAAGCTACCAGTTTGGTTCATCCACTTAGTAGTCTCCATTTTCTCTTCTGTGAGACTTAACTACCCCTATTACTTTACAGATTTGTTTTAAGAATAATGTGAATAATACAATGTGAAAACTTTGAAAACAGGTAATTTATGGGCAGGGAACAGGTCTAGCTTAAATACTATATGGCCACCTATAGAAAGAGCCTCTTATATGTCATGCAGAAATAAAAAGCTCAAATACTGGTTAACTGCTCTCTGACTATTCACACATTAATCACGAGATTTGACCATATGTCACTCCCTCTCCATCCACAGAAGTTTTATTATAATAAAACTTGCAACTGCTTATGCAGAAGAAATGAATAACAGGGTCATCTGGAAGTTAATCTTGCTCTATTAAAACCGTTCACTCATTGGGATTTCTAGATTTAAAATTTCCAGTTCTAACAACGTGTATACTGAAAAAGGGGTTTAAATGTAGTGAATAAGGAAACACAATTTGTTCTGATGAGAAACTACATCCATAGGTCTAGATCAATCTTCCTTATAGCACATGTCATCTTAGCAACTTCTTTCCAGGAAGCTTTAAGAACAGTCAGAATCTGTGTTCAATCAATACAAGCTGGCTAGTTCTACAGCCTCATCCATCATTCCACCAAGTTAAACCTGACAGTTATTGCTATTCCTTCAATGATCCTTCTGGCTTTATTTTCAGACCTGTTATCTCCAGCTCAAGTACTGATCAAAAAATTACATGACAAAAATATGAGTTTCTGTTACTATGTAGCTGTGCCAACTTGGCCAGGCAAGTAAAGTTTTAAAGCGTTGACTTCCTCATCTGTAAGTAAGGAATAATAATACCTATCTCTCTTTGTTGTTATGAAGTCTTAAGAACATAATGTATATAAATAACTCATCAAAGAGCCTGGTACATAATAAGTTCTCAATAGGTGCTAGCTGCTATCATCATCATCATCATCATCATCATCATCATCAACAACATCATCACCATCAATGCCAGGTGATACATGCATTGATAGTGGAAATAAATTGGTATAACCTCCATGCAGAGTGATCTGTCAATATTTATCCATATTATACAATACACATAACAACTGACCCAACAAATCTACTTCTAGCAATTTACTCTACATATGTGTAATGACATACTTAACATGAACTCACTACAGCATTGCTTATAACAGCGAAACACTAGATGAAACATAATGTCCATCAATAGGATACTGATTAAATAAATTACGGGTTCATTCTTACAGTAGAGCCAAAAAAAAAGAATGAGGCAACGCTATACAGACTGACATGGACCGTCTCCAAGATATTTTAAGTGATAAAATGAAAATGCAAAACAGTATAATATGCTATCTTTTGTCATTAAAAAGAAAAAGAAAAAAATCTGTATTTGCTATGCATAAAATATTTCTGGAAGGATATATAATAAACTGGTAACACTGGTTGTCTATAGGAGGAGAAGCGGATGGCTAGGAAGAGGGATGGGAAGGCAAATTTTGAGTTTATTAACCTTTTGAATTTTATCTTTTTATTCTTGAAATATTAAAAAAAAGGAAGATGGGGCCCGCCTCGTGGCCAAGTGGTTAAGTTTGAGCACTTCGCTTCAGTGGCCCGGGGTTTCGCCAGTTTGGATCCTGGGCACAGGCATGGCACTGCTCATCAGGCCATGCTGAGGCGGCGTCCCACACAGCGCAGCCAGAGGCACTCACAACTAGAATCTACAACTAGGTACTGGGGGGCTTTGGGGAGAAGAAGAAGAAGAAGAAGAAAAGGAGATTGGCAACAGATGTTAGCTCAGGTGCCAATCTTTAAAAACAAAAAAAAGATATAAAAATAAGTTCCATAAGATATGGTTTCCCCTCAATAGAATCTTCCATACTTAACATAAGACAGAAAAAAAACATTAAAAAGTACACATACAACAGTAGGAGGAAAAAAAAAATGAGAGGTTTTTCAAAGAAATACATTTTAGGTATGTAATTCTTACATGTTTCTTTTCCATGCATAATTCAAATGCAAGGGGAAAAGAGGGATACAGTAGAAAAGGAAGCAGGCTATAGAAGGTGAGGCAAGTTGACAGGTGAGTAGTAGAGAAAGAGAGGATGGAGCCGCCATACTGCCAGCCAAGAACATTCACATCTTTCCAGTTACCCTGCGTGCTGGGCTCAGTTCTGCCAAATCCACATTATTAAAAAGTGAGAGAAGCTGGAAAGGTTGAAGAAGGCAAAAGAAGGTATGACAGTTTTTCAGTTTGATCTCATAGTAAGAAGAAAACCTTACCTCGATCTTTTTCAATACGTCTGCAGGATTAGTGAGCGAAGTGCCTTGGCCTGTAACTTTTGCCTTTTTGGATTTGTGGCCTGCTGAAGGAAAACTACTGTGAATATATTGTTCTATAACAGCAACTGTGTATTAAGTTTCTTTGCCTTTTAATATGCTGTCAGGCACAGTGGTACAGCATACGAGGCAGGCACATCATTTGCAGACAATTAATTTTCTTAAAGAATAAACAAAATCAATCAAAACACCTCACCAATTCGAACACCTCACCAATTTTCCCTGGTGAGGAGTAAATGATAATCACTTAATAGGATATTTTCTAAGACTGCAGCCAGATGAATTAATGTCATCAGGGCCAAAATTGTAGAAATGTTACCTCAGGTAGCAGCAGTAGAGGACCAGCGGAAAGGCTCTCAGGAATGCATCATCTGCACTGGCTTCCTGATCACTGATCAGGAATTTTAACTAGGGCAATTTTACCAGGTTTGGAAAATAAAAAACAAGTCCAGGGGCTGGCCCCGTGGCTGAGTGGTTAAGTTCGCACGCTCCGCTGCAGGCGGCCCAGTGTTTCGTTGGTTCGAATCCTGGGTGCGGACATGGCACTGCTCATCAAACCATGCTGAGGCAGTGTCCCACATGCCACAACTAGAAGGACCCACAACGAAGAATATACAACTATGTACTGGGGGGCTTTGGGGAGAAAAAGGAAAAAATAAAAGCTTTAAAAAAAAAAAAAAACAAGTGCAGAATAAATACGCATTTGCCAATGGTTACAGAGATGAGAAAGAGGTTATATTCAGTGCAATATAGCATTATCTTTGGAACGAAGATGAAAATGGTTAAACTGAACATACTCATCATATGAATCTGAAAACTCAAAGCAATATAAATAAAACATTTTAATGGCTTTGGGATACATAATTTTTTAAGCCATATCAAAAATATTGCATTTTGAGGGGCTGGCCCCGTGGCCGAGTGGTTAAGTTTGCGCGCTCCGCTGCAGGCGGCCCAGTGTTTCGTTGGTTCGGATCCTGGGCGCGGACATGACACTGCTCATCAAGCCACGCTGAGGCGGCGTCCCACATGCCACAGCTAGAAGGACCCACAACGAAGAATATACAACTATGTACCAGGGGAGCTTTGGGGAGAAAAAGGAAAAAATAAAATCTTAAAAAAAAAAAAAAAATTGCATTTTGACACTATTCTGAAACTGCAGAGAATAGAGAATTATTTCACATATAGATCCTGTCAGTTACCCAAACATTATAATATACTATAAAATTGTCCCATTGTGATAAAAAATTACTATAGTTCTTTCCCCAAATCAAACTAAATACCTAGAAATTACTTGGTAATAGAGGAAAATATGGCTCAGAACGATGTAATTTTGTTAAAGATTAACATTTAACCTACAGAAGAAGAAAATTTTTAGATTGTGGTGGATGACCCATAACTGATGGAATTAGAATTTACTGTGTTATACCAAATTGCCCCTCAGGGAGTCACTGAGCTCAGAATTCCCAAACACATCCATTAGTGAGGTTTTGCTCAAACAAAAGTAATAGTTAGATTTAATGATGGGTAACTTTCTCTGGCCCCCTTGAGGGCAAAGACTGTTTAATTTGAACTGTAGGACATAAAATACAGTATCATATATGAACAAGATCTCAATATATATTATAACATTGATGCCAGAAAACATTAGCTAAGAATGTAATTTACTCACATCATGAATGTTTTCCTCTAAGGAGCTTTTATCAAATTATTTAAATTTCATATCACATAAGTCTGTTAAATGGATATTATCGAACACGGTCAGGTAAATAAACTTATTAAAAATTACTACTCTCTTAACCAAAAAAGTCAGTTGCATATTCAAGTCCACTCAGTATTTTTCACTATGTATCATTCTGGTTTTATATAATGCCTAATCTTTATATGTTTAACTGGGAGAGAACTGTCAAACTACCAAAATTTCTTAAAAGATTGTTTTAACCCCAAAACATTAACGTGATTTTTTTTTCCATCTTGGCCAAATATATGCATATATTTGACTTTTTTTGTTTCTTTCAATACCTGCCAGTAGCTGGTTCTTCAAGAAACAAACTTTTTCAGCCTTTGGCTCTTTTGATATTGTTTACTTTCGCGTAAATCAGTGGAGGCCATTTTAATAAAATAGAATATAAGCTTACCAAGAATAAAGCACAAAAATTACACAATAAGCAATAAAAAATATTAGAGGAGAATGGAAAAAGATTTATTGTTGTTGTTTGGTTTTTTAACAAATGGAAGTCCTGGTGCACTGGAAGCCTTTACTGATGATCAATGTGTATCTGAGACTCCAGGCATGTGTCATCAGCAGGGATGTATTTGAAAAACTAATTCTTCCAAATCATTCTTTTCAGCTCTCCTAAAGCTGACTACTAATTTGCGACCCATTAAAACATGACCAGTATCATTCATACACGTTATTTTATTGTGAAAATAATATATTTGCCCAATAAAAGTCAAGAGTATAAAGGGGACAGCAGATATAGTATTATATCTTATAATACTCTGTACACAATCGAGCTGAATATTCTTATATATTGTAGGTTTGAAATAAAACAAAAATACTTCCACTTTAAATACATACGTCAAAACTTACCAAATTGTATATTTAAAATATGTGCATTTTATTCTGTCAATTCTACCACAATAAGCTGTTAAAAAGGGGAGAATATCTTTCAGAAGACAGAATGACTTCGTAACTCATTCTATGAGGACAGCAGTACCATAATACCAAAACCAGACAAATATTCCACAAAAGAAAACTAAAGACTGATGTCGTTCGTGAATACAGATGCAAAAAATCCTCAACAAAATGTTCTCAAGTTCAATCCAACAACGCACAGAAAGAATTATACACCACGACCAACTGGGATTTATCCCAGGTATGTAAGGCTGGTTCAACATTCCAAAATCAACTAACGTAATCCATCACATTAACAGGCGAGAGAAGAAAAATCACATGATCTTATCAATAGATGCAGAAAAAACATCTGACGAAATCAAACAGCCACTCATGATAGAAACTCTTAGTAAACTAAGAATAGAGGGGAACTTCTTCGACTTGATAAAGAATATCTACCAAAAAAACCCTATAGTTACATCATACCTAATGGTGAAAAATTCGACACTTTCCCACTAAGATCAGGAACAAGGCAAGAAAGTTACCCCTTGCAACTGCTTTTCAACATCGTATAGGAAGCCCTAGCTAATGCAGTAATATAAAAAAAAGGATATAAAAGGTACACAGATTCTAAGGGAAGAAACAAAACTGTCTTTGTTTGTAGGTGACATGATCATCTGTACAGAAAATCTGAAAGAATCTCTCAAAAAACCCCTGGAACCAATAAGCAATTATAGAAAGATTACAGGATACAAGGTTAACACACAAAAGTCAAGCGCTTTCCTATATACCAACGATGAACAAGTGGAATTTGAATTAAAAACATAATACCATTTACATGAGCACCTCCCAAATGAAATACTTAGAGATAAATCTAATAAAATATGTACACAATCTATATGAGGAAAACTATAAAACTGATGAATGAAATCAAAGAACCAAATAAATGGAAAGATATTCCAAGTTCACGTATAGGAAGACTCAATATTGTCAAGACATCAGTTCTTCCTAACTTGATCTATAGATTCCATGCCATCTCAATCAAAATCCTAGTATGTTACTTTGCAGATACTGAAAAACTGATTCTAACGTTAATAGGCAGAGGCAAAAGACCTAGAATAGCCCACACAATATTGAAAGAAAGAACAAAGTTGGAGGATTGACATCACTCGACTTTAAAACATACTATACAGCCACAGTAATCAAGACAGTGTGGTATAGGTAAAAGAATAGAGAGCCCAGAAAAGACCCACAAAAATATAAAAAAGGGAGCAAAGGAAATACAATGAAGAAAAGAGTCTTTTCAACAAGTGGTGCTGAAATAATGGGACTTTCACATACAGAAAAATGGATTCAGACAGACATTACACCCCTCACAAAAAATAACTCAATAGATCACAGACCTAAACGTAAAACACAAAACTATAAAACTCCTAAAAGACAACAGGAGAAAATCTAGATGACCTTGCGTTTGGTGATGACTTTTTAGATGCAACACCAAAGGCACAATCCATGATAGAAAGAATTGATAAGAAAGAATTGACTTCATTAAAATTAAAAATATCTGTTCTGTGAAAGACAGTGTCAAGAGAACGAGAAAACAAGCCAGAGACCGGGAGAAAATATTTTCAAAAGACATATGTGATCAAGGACTGTGTGCAATAATAGAAAAAAATATATACTGGCCTCCGCTCCTGGGTGCTGGCACAGAATTCTTCAAACTTTTCTGATTTCCTAAATGATAAAGGCACTAGGAGCATCTTTTGTGCTAATATTTTGTCTTTGACCCTTTGACAGAGTTCCTAAACCCCTTGGAATTTACTGGGTGACAGAAGTATCTTTTGTTCTAAGGAGGAAACTCTTGGTGGGATCCTGCATAGCTTCAGGATAAGGGCTGGTCACCAGGTAGATCAAGCCATGATTAGAAGTCTGGAACTTTCAGCCCCATCTCCCATCCCCTGGAAAATGGGAGAGGGGCTGGAAATTGATTAATGATTGATCATGCCTATGTGATGAAGCCTCCATAAAAATTCTAAAAGTACGGGGTTCAGTGAGTTTCCAGGTTGGTGAACATCCATATACTGGGAAGGGGGCGCATCCCAACACCACGGAGACATAAGTTCCTGTGCTGGGGACTCATTTGGACTTTGCCCTATGTATCACCTTATATGACTGTTTATTTGTATCCTTTATCATATGGTTTATTACATAATAAATTGGTAAACCTAAGTAAGTGTTTCCTTGAGTTCTAGCAAACTGTTCTCGCAAATCAAATCCTGGCAGGGTGGGTGGGGTCACAGGAACTTCCAATTTGCAGCCAAGTCAGACAGAAGTTTTTTTCTTTTTAGGGAGATTAGCCCTGAGCTAACTGCTGCCAATCCTCCTCTTTTTGCTGAGGAAGATAGAAGCTTGTTGGAGACCTACTACTTATGATTGGCATCTGAAGTGGGGACCAGTCTCATGGGACTAAGTCTTTAACCTGTGGGACCTGTGCCAATTCTGGTTAATGTCAGAACTGAATTGAATTGTAAGACACCCAGCTGGTGGTGGAGAGAATTGCTTGATGCGGGAAAAAAATACTCCACACATCTGGCGTCAGAACTGTTGTGAATGTGGCAGTAGTATGAAAGCAAAGGAGAAACACATAGCAGGAGTGTGATTTCCCTATAGACTGTTATCCAAAATATACAAAGAACTCTTAAAACTCAACAATAAGAACACAAAAAATCTAATTAAAAAATGAGCCAAAGATCTTAACAGACATCTTGTCAAACAAGATATACTACTGGCAAGTGAGCATATAAAGAGATGCTCCACATCATTTGTCATCAGGGAAATGCAAATTAAAACAAGATACCACTATACACCTATTCCATGGTTCAAATCTAGAACACTCACAACACCAAACGTTGACAAGGATGTGGAGCAACAGGACCTCTCATTCATTGCTGCTGGCAATGCAAAATGGTAGTCACTTTGGAAGACAGTTTGGTGGTTTCTTACAAAACTAAACATACTCTTACCATACAATCCAGCATTTATGCTTCTTGGTATTTACTTACAGGAGTTGGAAACTTATGTCTACACAAAAACAGATGTTTATAGCAGCTTTATTCATAATTGCCAAAACTTGGAAGCAACCAAGATGTCCTTCAGTAAGTGAACAGATGAATTGTGGTACATCTAGACAATGGAATATAATTCAATGCTAAAACGAAATGAGCTATCAAGCCATGTAAAGTTGTGAAGGAAACTTAAATGCATATTACTAAGTGAAAGAAGCTAATCCGAAAAGCCTACATACTGTATGATTCCAACTCTAAGACATTCTGGAAAAGGCAAAACTATGGAGTCAGAAAAAAGATTAGTGGTTGCCAGGGGTTAGGAGGAGGAAGGGATAAGTAGGCAGAACACAGAGGATTTTTAGGGCAGTGAAACTACTCTGTACTACACTGTAATGGTGGATACATGTCATTATACATTTGTCAAAACCCACAGAAGGTACCACAGAAAGAGTGAGCCCTGAGGTTTGGACTCTGCATAATAAGGATGCATCAATGTACGTTCAATGATTGTAACCAAGGTACCACTCTGGTGGGGGATGCTAACAAAGAGGGAGGCTATGCATGTAGGGGAGGGCAGGGAATGTATGAGAAATCTCTGTACTTTCTGCTCAATTTTGCTGTGAATGTAAAATTGCTCTAAAAAAATAAAGTCTATTAAAAAAAACAAACAAAACAAGGCCTGAACAAAATAAGAGGGAGGTGGGGGGGATTTCTTCTCTTCTCTTAGTTGCTAACCCCATTGTTCTTAATCTCTTTGGCTATCTTCCTTTTTCTCCCTTCATTCTTTGTAGCAAGATTCTCCAAAGACTCATCTGTGCTAGCTGTCTCCATTTCCTAAACTCCCATTTACTGTGTAACCCATTCCACTCTGGATTCCACCTCTACAAATCTTTTAAAACGCTCCCACTGAGGTCAACAATGATCGACACGTCAAAAATTAGTTTACATTACATTTTCCAATCTTTGTCTTGCTTGACCTCTCAGCAGCATTGTTTAACCTCCTTTCACATTGTTGACCACCTTCTGAAATACTCTTCACTTCTGTACACTCTCGCTTCTGTGACTCCACTCTGTTCTGGTTCTCCTCCTCCTCTCTCTTTCCATCTCTTTTCTTTGCTGATTCAATTTCCTCCACCGGCCCATTAAATTTGGGCATTCCTCCAAGCTCAGGGTTAGGCCCTCATTCTTCTACTTCTCTAATTTCACCCTGGACAAGCTCATCTTTTCTCACAGTCTCAATTATAATATCTATGTTGATGACTACCATCTCTATTTTGAGCTCCATCCCTCTGTATCCAACAGCATATTCAACATTTCTACTTATAAATCTCAAAGGAACCTTAAGTACTATCTTTGAACTGAACTCATGATTTTTCCTTCATAAACCTGGTCTTTCTCCAATGTCCCTCCTCCAATCTCATCTTAGTAAACTCCTACTCTTCCTTCAATCTGGACTCCAGTTCCATTTTCCTTAAATAACCCGTCCCTGACCTCCCAATGAGGACAGTGTGTTTTTGTTTAATGTTCTTGCTCCACTTGACTGTAAACTCCATGAGGTCAAGGATTATTCCCACTTTGCTCACTGTTTTATTCCTCTGAGCACAGTGTCTGGCAACAGTGGAGACTTAGCAACTATTTACTCAGTGGAATTATGAAAGAACACCACCATGGAAACTTTCACTTTGGTATTTTATGTACAGTATAAAGTTCTATTCTACCAGTTCCCAAATTTCACCAGTTCCAAATGTTTTAGTTAAAAACTTAAAATACAGCCAGTATAACCATCCAAAAAATGTCAAATATACAAATGAAAATGTCTGTGTAATTCAAAAGTCTTTCCCAGCACATCAAAATTCCATAAATAAAGAAAAACAGGGGCCGGCCCAGTGGCACAGCGGTTAAGTTCACACGTTCCGCTTCTCAGCGGCCCGGGGTTCACCAGTTTGGATCCCGGGTGTGGACATGGCACCGCTTGGCACACCATGCTCTGGTAGGCATCCCACATATAAAGTAGAGGAAGATGGGCAAGGATGTCAGCTCAGGGCCAGGCTTCCTCAGCAAAAAGAGGAGGATTGGCAGTAGTTAGCTCAGGGCTAATCTTCCTCAAAAACAAAAAACAAAAAACAAAAAACAAAAAACAACTAAACAAACAAAAACAAACAAAACAAACCAGAAAGTCAATAACAAAATGCTTTACCAAAATAACCAAAATGCCAAACACATTTCAAGAAAAAGTATTCAGAACATTGAGTGTAACTTCACGTTGACAATTCCATATTAGATAGAATTTAAGCAATAACCTTTTCCCACCTGGATTATTATTATATTACTCAGCATACCTTTTTTGCATTTTTTTGTTGGCATCATCTCTCTTGGGAGTCTTCTCCAATCTGGGTGTGCAAAAGAAGAAATACAAAAATTTCACTTTCCTCTAGAATCAGTGGCACTGGACATAACTATTTAAAGCACACGACAGTTGCTCATGCAGAAAAAGTAAAATTTCTTAGTATCTGACTACACAGATTTAGCTTAGGAATCAAAACATAACAGTGATACGTTTTCTCCTATGAGGAAAAAAATTCATTAAAATAGCTTTGAAATAGTGCCATAAAATTTCTACAACATTCTTTTAATAGCTATATAATTTAATTTATGTAATAAATTTTAAATACAGAAATTTTTTAACAAGAATAATGATATAGAAAAATATTTATGGACATGAATTTATTCATGACATTATTAAATAAAAAGTTTCTAAAACAATATATATATAGAATCCCATTTAAAAGAATAAACCTAACATACAAATCTTTTTATATATAGCATTTGTTCAGAGAAAGCTCTAGATTGGGAAGAAAATATTACAGTAATTCTTTGTGGGTGTTGGGATTACAGCTGTTTTTCTTAAGTATTACTTATCTACTATTTAACTACTCTATATTTTTAAAGTTTTCTGTAGTTGATATGTATTTCTTATGTAATAAAGGATTTTTTCCCCAAAAGTTAATGTGACTACAATCCCAATAGATGCAAAATTAAATAAACAATTTTAATAATTATCTGAAAACTTTAAAATTAAAAATACAAATACCTATGGAAAAGTAAATTCCCTCCAATAAATGATTTTGTTAAACAATTCCTCTAATTTGTCACGTTTTTCTAATTTTTAAGCATAGAGTTAATCAGAAAAATGAAGCAACATAAAAATGAATTAAAAAATACTGCCTGCTGATAAAAAAAATGTCAGTGCATTCTGTAAAAAACATTTATATCTTAAGCTATTTTACCTGAACTAATAAATTTTGCTTTGAATATATTTGTTTTTCTAAGTGACTCAGATGATCATAAGAAAGTATATAAAGAAAATTTTTTAGGAATGAATATTTAAGAAGCGGAAGAAATGAGAGATCCAGGAGAGAGGGGACAGAACCTCATCAACCATCGACACTGAACAGAGCACTATAACCCGTGAAAGCAATAATCCTGTAAATGCTGTTTTTGTTTTTACATAAAGGCAGTTTCTATAAAAGGACAGGATGTCAAAGGCAAGTGAGCTAAAACGAGGAGACCTGGGTTCTAGTAGTGCCGTCCAAGTCGCCCCAACAGGTCACTTCATTTCTAGGGCAACTGTTTTTTATCTGCAAAATGAATGAGCTGGATGAGATCTCTCCAGCCCCTTCCACCTTGGCTATGTCAAAGGCAAATTTGTGAACGGTGAAAAAAAGCCTCTCTTAGGTGTGGTTCTGTTGAGAAGGCATCTTAACAACTAAAAACCGTCTATGTCTGCTTGAAAGAAAAGAAGACCCATTAGCTTGGCTTAAAAAATTGTTTTCTCCTCAAAAGCTATCTAATCACATAGGAGCACAGAAGTGTGTACTGGTAGTACAGATTAAAATTGAGATTGTCGAAAATGAAAATGGAAAATCCAAATAGGTTTGGCAGATCCTCTTTTATAAAAAATCTATTTTAAGAACTTCCACAAAAACACTTCAACTCCTCCTTCTAACAGTATAAAAATCTTTTCATCTTAGTTTTCAAGAGATATGTGTTACTAATCAATTACGGGAAAAGAGCCAGACTCTATTTTCCTATGGTGAATATAGAAAATTTGTCCTAAAAAAATATGCGATACGGAGGTAGGCTTTAAAAATTATTTTAACATTTTCTGTTTTCTAATTACCTGGTACCCACTCTTCTTTGTACACCTTCATATATCTTTTACTATATCTTTCAATATCTAGAAAAAAAGAAAAAAGTGTTCATTAGAAAAAATCAAGAATGAAACCTGAATTTAAGCCATTCTTTTACAATAATTGAAAACCCCAAACACCTTTGACTTCACATATAGCGAGTCTCCTACATTCGTACATAGTGTGTTCCTGAACACACATGGAAAAGTTCAGTGAGCAGTGAGCATTACATGTTCGAGGAAGTGGAAGCCACAGCTGGGTATGAACGGCGGGGTGAGCGGAGACCTAAACTCTGATGATGGTTCTTAGAATTAGTCAACCTGACTCACCTCTGAGAATATTCACAAAAGCCCAGAGCCAGGGCAGGAAGCCATTTACATAAAAGGACAGGGAAGTCTTCTCAGCATCTTTTATTTCTTCTTGTGACAATGGCCTCCAGCTCCCAATCTTTAAACCTGTGTAACTGGGATGTGTTAAGTACCTAAGCGGGGATGGAGGGCTGTTTGCTCACTGCTGGTGCTTAACACACACATTCAGCTATGCTTCTCAATGAGCTACTTTTCACAGTCCACTGGGGAGGGGAATGGGGAAAAGGCCAGGAGTAGGCAAGGTTGGACTTGATGGGGTGTGATCAGGAAGCTGCAAGCTTTCCATGCAACTACTGAGAACTCGGCAGGGACGGACCTTCTGAGCTTGCCAAAAATGGGAGAGGTAACACTGTGGCTCTTGCTTCTGCTTTGCCCACTTTGCCACAAGAAACTCCCTCAATGAGGGCCCAAACCCTTTCCCGACCACACAAGTTGGCAAGCAACACCATCATGCAACAGCTTAAAACCATGGTTCAAAATAAAAAGTGATTTGGGAGTATAGCCATGAAAAAGGGAAGGTGATACAAAAGATGAAAATATAAAAATCAAGGCCCAAATATATACTGATTTTTCTTCCACGTTAAGGAAATGCTTCCAAATAATACTGAGACCATGGTGTTAGATAAAAATAACCAAAATAAACAGTAGATCAGAGACCAAGAAACCAGGCTTTTCTAGGTATTTAACTGTTTAACTTCAACCTTGCTCTTAAGTTTTTCATCTGTTAAGAGAAGTCAGCATAAATGAGAGATTCCCAGCATTTGCATTTAAAAATTTTCTCTAAAACAGATTCCATATTTTAAAAATATTTAACCCTCAGTATATCAAGAAAAACAGCTATTACCACTTATTATCTCAGTCCAACAAACCATTTTTTATATTTTTAGGTTACTTTCAAATAATTTACAGAATAAGAGGTATTGAGAACCAACTACTAGAAGCCAACTAAAAAGAGGCAAGTAATAATGTACACCTGAAATTGCACAATATTATAAATCATTATGATCTCAATAAAATTACTGGGGAAAAAAAAAAGAGGGAAACGATTTGAATAGACATTTGTCCAACAAAGATACCCATGGACAAAAAGCACATGATAAGATGCTCAACATCATTAGTCATTAGGGAAATTCAATTCAAAAGCACAATGAGATATCATTTTATACCCAGTAGGACAGCTACAACCAAAAAGACAATAACAAGTGTTGACAAGGATGCGGAGAAACTGGAACCCTGATAGACTGTTGGTAACATAAAATGGTGCAACCATTTTGGAAAACAGTTTGCCAGTTCCTCAAAGTGTTAAACAGAGTTACCATATGACCCAAGATATATACCAAATAGAAATGACACATGTCCACAGAAAAATGTGCATGTAAATGTTCACAGCAGCATTACTCATGATAGCCCCAAAGTGGAACTGAACCAAATATCCATTAATTGATGAATGAATAAACAAAATGTAATATAAATATACAATGAAATATTATTCAGCACTAAAAAGAAATGAAGTACTGATATATGCTATACCATGGATGGACCGTGAAGACATTATGCTAAGTGAAAGAACATAAAAGTCATCAGGGCCGGCTCCGTGGCCGAGTGGTTAAGTTAGTGTGCTCCGCTGCGGCAGCCCAGGGTTCGGATCCTGGGCGTGAACATGGCACAGCTCGTCAGGCCACGTTGAGGCGGTGTCCCACATCCCACACCTAGAAGGACGTGCAACTAAGATATACAACTGCATACAGGGGGGGTTTGGGGAGATAAAGCAGAAAAAAAAAAAAAAAAAAAAAAAAAAGATTGGCAACGGTTGTTAGTCCAGGTGCCAATCTTTAAAAAAAAAAAAAAGTCATGGGGCTGGCCCCGTGGCCGAGCGGTTAGGTTCCCGCACTCCGCTGCAGGCGGCCCAGTGTTTCGTTGGTTCGAATCCTGGGCGCGGACATGACACTGCTCATCCAAGCCACGCTGAGGCGGCGTCCCACGTGCCACAACTAGAAGGACCCACAACGAAGAATATACAACTATGTACCGGGGGGCTTTGGGGAGAAAAAGGGGAAAAAAAATAAAATCTTTAAAAAAAAAAAAAGTTATAAAAGAACACCTATCATTCCATTTATATGAAATGTCCAGAACAGACAAATCTCTAGAGAGAGAGCAGATCAGTGGTTGCCATAAGCTGAGGAGAGGGGAGAATGGGGTGATCCTAATGGATATAAGGTTTCTTTTTAGGATGATGAAAAGGTTCCAAAATTTAGATAGTAGTGCTGGTTGCACAATTCAGTGACTACAGTAAAAGCCACTGAATTGTATACTTTAAAAAGTGAATTTTATCTCAATAAAGCTGTTATTTAAAAAGAAAGAAAACTATTGGAAGTTTTAATAAGAAATTAAATATAGTAAACTCTAATTTATAGTCCATTATTTTTCTGGTTTTGAAGGTACATTTACCCAAAACAGGCAATGTCCCTTGAATGCAGCTAACTGCATCAAATGTGCATTCTAGGTTTGTCATGCACAAATCCTGAATATATGCATTTCACATATCCTGATTCCAGATTTCAAATACATCTTTAATAAATTCTGACTTATTACTTCTTGTTCTGCTTCTTGCACCATCCACATGACTCTAGATTACAAATACATCTCTAATTGGTTCTAGCTTATCATTACTTCCAATTCTTCTTCTCGTATTTGCATCATCAAAATGTAATACTTTTAAAGACTTTGATGGCTCACATATTGGTTGAAGAGAGAATGGCCCAGTCATCTTCTTTGGTCTATAATTGTAAAACATTTTCATTATTAAACTTATAATTACCAATTAACATGATCAATCCAATAAATTGTTTCATTTCTACACAGTCTATTTCCTTTCAATCATCCTTGCCTTTCCCTTCAGCATTTGTCCAGTTACAACTATGTCAAATAAATTTTGGTACATAAATATCATGAAAAAAGAAAAAAGTCACACATCATTTTAGCAAACAGGATGTTCCCAGAAATATTATGTGATGAGGTGCTTTGCAAAGATTAGCTGTATGAGAATACCATATTTCCTTTTCATCCTTAGAGATACAGTGTTTACTCAGTGATTCTTAAGTTTGAGAAAAGTCATCTAGGATACCATCCTCTGAAGGCTCAGTCTGAGATTTTGCTTATACAATCAATTTCACCATCATCAGTAGCATCCAGAGAGCTGCTGTCTCTTTGCCATTCATCTTCTGATTTGTCCAGTAATTGTGAAACATCCTCCTCTGTCAATTTCCTTCTCTTTGCCATTATGGGTAGAAAATGAAAAATTCTGAATTCTCAATTGTATTCTATGAAAGCTAAAACAGAAACAAAACAACTATGAAGTCGAGAGTCTCTCCAGACTTCTTTTGTATCTTCTTGAAAATTAATGTGGGGCCAGCCCGGTGGTGTGGTGATTAAGTTCCTGTGCTCTGCATTGGTGGCCCAGGGTTTGTGGGTTCAGATCCTGGTTGCAGATGTACACATCACTCATCAAGCCATGCTGTGGTGGCATCTCACATACAAAATAGAGGAAGATTGGCAACAGATGTTATTTCAGGGATAGTTTTCCTCACGAAAAAAAAAATGTACTACTATGGGCAACACAACAGAAAAACTAAAGGATGAAGTAATAGTGATGATTTCTTTAACTACTGCACCATCTTTGTATGGAATTTCATCATTCTTCCATTTTTTTTAATACTTTAGTCTTTTTGTTCAGCAGTGGGGAATAATTGATGAATACTTATGAAATAATATCTCTCATGATGAAACAGCAAAATGTTTCAAGATGCAGGAAAAATAAGATCACTAAGATTCCAAAATGTATTTTAGATTTATAAAAGGGTCCAATGGGTGATATGGTAATACTAAGATAATATGGGTTTTCTTTCTTAAAGTAAATTCTCTTTTTTCTTTGGAAGATCTCTACAAAAAACCAAAAGTTATGAATATCAATTATTATACAGTTAAGAACTGCTCAAAAAGAATCTCAAAAATTAAATTAGGGGGTCCAGCCCAGTGGCACAGCAGTTAAGTTCACGTGTTCTGCTTCAACAGCCCGGGATTTGCCGGTTCCGATCCTGGGTGTGGACCTATGCACCATTTTCAAGCCATGCTATGGCAGGTGTCCCACATATAAAGTAGAGGGAGATGGGCACAGATGTTAGCTCAGGGCCAGTCTTCCTCAGCAAAAAGAGGAGGATTGGCGGCAGATGTTAGCTCAGGGCTAATCTTCCTCAAAAAAAAAAAATTAAATTAGGGTCTCATGGACTCTGACGGTATATTGAGAGTTAATAAACCAAACAAACTCCATTTATTCAGTAACAGATCTTGTGGTCATACTGCAGGTAAACGTATTATTTCCACTAAGCTTTTGATGTTCTGAAAATGGCTTACAGAACCATCACCACTGTCACTCTTGTTTCTTTTGGTTTTTTTTTGAGGAAGATTCGCCCTGAGCTAACTACTGCCAATCCTCCTCTTTATGCTAAGGAAGACTGGCCCTGAGCTCACATCCGTGCCCATCTTCCTCTACTTTATATGTGGGACGCCTACCACAGCATGGCTTTTGCCAAGCAGTGCCATGTCTGCACCTGGGATCTGAACCAGCGAACCCCCGGCTGCAGAGAAGCAGAACATGCAAACTTAACCGCTATGCCACCAGGCCGGCCCCGCTCCTGTTTCTACCTCAGAGGACCCCAGTGGTTTAGGAATCTGAGCTGGGAACCATGGGACCAGATGTTGTCTACATACCCTTGTAGCTAAAGTTCATTAAAATAATAATATCCATTGGTGCTTTTCCTTTATTATAAAAATAATAAATTTCACTGTAAAAGAAATACCAACCATTTCTATAATTTTACCTGAAAACTTTATAAACAGATGTTGAAGACATTACAACCTGAAATACATTTATTCTGTGCCCTCAATTCTCTTTGACAAATCTCAACGCCCTGAGCCACCAGCCACTTGATTATCAGGAAGTCTCGAGATCTCCGAACCTATTTGTTGGCCCCAGTCTCTAGTGATTCACTTCTTCACATTAGTCCTTAATTCTCTCTCTGCTAACACAGGTGGCGAGCGATGGGAGAAGGCTGGTGAGTGACGGAACACTATCTGGAATAGGCTCCCTCTGACAGTTGCATACTTCTGTTTAGTCGGGCCAATTCTTTTTCATTCATGTGTGTGTATCTAACATACATATATATAGTGGAGATTATATTAATCTAGACACACACATATGAATGTATATATTATATTTTTAAAAACACTTTATTTTGAACCATAGTTTTATAAAACACATTAGATCAAGAAACAGAGGTAAACATGAAGACTTCAAGGAGACTGTATTGTATCAATTTGGAAAATTCTATACAAGAGTTTTCTCCTGAAAGAAACAGAAGCAAAAGATTCCTTATGTTTTTAAATATTTTATTGCGCAGTTATCAAAGACAAAGAGTCTCTTGATCCAGGCATAAGCCAGCCACTCCCAGAAACTAGCAACGAAATTACGTTCTTAACATCTCTGTCCAAAAGACTCACATAAACGCTTTAATGATATACTGTAAATTAGACATATGCTTTAATAATAACCACATTGAGTTAAGTAAATCTGTCCCAAAATCTAGAGAAAAGACTAATTTTAAAGACTAAAATAAACCCTACACTATTATTTTTTCAAGTAAGAATGAATATTTACTAGTTGTTAGTCTTACTTTTTAAAATGAGCTTTAATTTCATTTTTGAATTCAAATAGATAAAAGTACGCAACATATGAAAATAAAAAAATTCAGCATTTTTGAGGGAAAAATATCTCTTATCAAACCACTATATAACTTCAAGCAGCTATGTTTTGAAAAATTAAGTGAATTTGTCTAAAATGCTTCTTATAATTACAAACACATGTTATATTCTATATAAGACATTTCTTGACTCTTAGCCAATTCTAAGCCTTTTAGAGAGAGGGAAAATGGACTGCATTTTTAATACTAATGGAATGAGATGATACCATGTGAATTTCTCATGTTTTAATAATGTTGTTTTGAGAACTGAAGGATGATATCGATCTTTCTAATTTCAACATTCAAGGGCAGAAACTGAAAATCAATATGGTTCTACTGTGCTAAATAACTACTTAGGAACAAGCTCTGTTCCTCTAAAACCACTTCCCACTTCCAGTCTGAGATTGTCAAGCCTTCAACTATAATTTCTCCTCTCTGTCCTTGGTATAACCAATGAATACATGTTTTCTATATTCTATTGTATCTGATATATAAATGGTAAGCCAAAATATAATCAAAGCTTTTAAAAATTTTAACCTGCATAAAGGTTTATGCATAAGGATAGTAATCACAGTATTATATATATATATGTGCAAAAAAACTAGATAAAACCTTAAACCTAACAGCAGGGAACTAGTTACAAATAATAATGTTATATCTACACAATGGAATACTACAGAGTCATTAAAAATCGTATTTTCTAAGAATACTAAGGAAAATGCTAATAATACACTATTGACTGAAAAAAGAAGATACAAAGCAATATGAATCTAATTTTATAAAAAGAATACACACATAAAAAGAAAAAATCCAGAAGATACAAGAAAATATTAATAGTAGTTCTCTAGACATAAGTACTATAGGTAATTTTTATTTTTTAAACATTTTTATGACATATAAAACTTCTATTGTGAAAGGTAATTTGAAAAATAAAATATCAAAAAGTTTAAAATATATTTTCTGTGAAATCAATATAAATATGCTTTCTCATGGTAGCTGATAATTTCTGACTGAATTGAATCAATCAGCATTAAATAGCCATATATCTTGTGCCAAAATACTGTTTCCTCTGTATACGCTGAAACACATAATCAAAGAGTCCAACACGCACCTTGTTTTTCTTCAGGTGTTTCCATGAAATAAGGCATTCTTTTCATAGTTTCTCTCAACTCCTGTTTCAAGGCCAGCATATAATCCTCACCCTCTCCTGTTCTCAGAGGCACTGGTTTATAATCTGTATCCTGTTTAAGTTAAGAGACAATGTTTTTTTTTAAATAAATTAAATATTTTAATATCTCTTATGTCTATATTCTGGAAAGTGTCAGTTTTATTGAAAATTACATTTTACAGGTACTAAGTTTTACAATCAACTTAAAGATGTTGAACTTTGTAATCTATTTAACCTTTTAGCTCATTTCCTACTTTGCTCTTATTTTAGAGGTAGGAAAGATGCTTAATTTTCCTTCTGACCACATCAATCATCATTCTGCTATCTAGTCTGTTGACTGTGATTCCACAGTTTTAAAATCAAGGCACCAATGAGAGTAACTGCTTTAGTCTCCTATTAATCTCAGTCAGTGGTGGTGGTATTAGTGGGAGCAGTAATAACAAAAGAAATATGAGTAGCAGCTATCATTTAGCAAGTGGTTACCATGACCAGGATACAGTCAGTAGTCAACATCCATGATCTCATTTAAGGAATCATCAATATTTCCCTTTTTACAGTGAAGAAACTGAGAAGTGAACAATCTATAAGCCCACACAACTCATAAATGGCAAAGCAAGAGTCTGAAGCTACATTTTCAATTTTAAAAAATTACACACACACACTCATCTGTATTTATGTGTGAATATATATTCATAAAATACATATATTCATAAAAAAGTAAATCCTCAGGATACCTAGTAAAGACATTTCAGAAGCTAAGTATAGGGTACATTTTCAAACTTTCACTCTGAATGTATTTATTCATTCTACAAGTATTTATTGAGTACCTACTCCAAGCCAGACATGGTTAGACAACAGGAAATACTAGGATGAACTAGTCAAAGTTCCTGTCCGTATAGAACTTACTTTCAAAGGGAGAAAAACACAACAAATAAGTAAACAAATGAGGTAATATATAATTTCAGGTATTGACAAGTGACATAAAAAAAATGAAGCCAAGTAGAGGGAAGAGTGACTGACAGTGCATCGAGGCGGGCGGTGGCCGGTCTAGACAGGGTAGGCACACATGACCACTCAGGGAAGTCACATTTGAGCAGAGACATGGACAGAATTAGGAAGCCATTCATGCAAAGACTTGGGGAACAGATGGTTCTAGCCGGGGAAACCAGCAGAGGAAAACACCTGAGGGAACAAGGAGGCCAGGATGGCTAGGGAGAGAGGAGGGAGTGGTCGGAAAAGGGTCAGAGAGACATCGGAAAGGCCAGACGAGACAGCCTGTTAGCCATCGGTAAGGAATTTGTATTTTATTCCAAGTATAAAACAAGAGTATGTTCTAATATTCCCAGTGTTTAGAAGTAATCTCACATGGAGAAGAGCTCGTTTTAAAAGAAATCAACGTAAACTGACATTACACCTGTACGTGAGATATTCACTTTGTTGTTAGACTATACTGAATATCAAAAAGGCAAAAAAATATCAAGAGCAACAAGCAGAGACTGCCTATGAGAGACATCTACATGCCCAGATACATTTGTCCAGGGTCCTCTACTTACATAAATCTTTCAACAAAGGACTTTTCCTTTTGAAATAGGGGAGATTCCTGGAGGGAGGGATACTTGGTTATTTATGATTTTTTCACTTTTTCTACCACAGCATATACATATCTGGAAATGTAAGTTTACATTTTAAACTAAATATAAAGAGAAAGCATTAGATTAAACATTATGCAAATTAAGCTTGCAGCATACTCATTAAATGTAAAAACAACACTAAATGCAGTGGAGTTGCTTACATTTTGAGTAACAGTAACAAAATTCAAATTGATTTTGATAAAATAGGGAGCTAAGCAAAAAAAACCAAAAATCAGCAGGGAAAAAGGTCAGGCAGTATACTAGGAAGCAAAATTAAATTCTACAGACACAAGCTGAAAAGAAAAATCATTAAGTGAAGTCCAGTAGAGTGGGAACTGAGGACCACCGCAAAATCTAACTTTACTTTTAAAACTATTATTTTAATATTGGAATATATCAATGACAGCAATAAGATGTAAGAATTGAAAACAATTCTTCTTAGTTCACACATTACTGAATATATTCATGAAAAGGTGTACACAATTTTGTTTTCTGTATTTTAAGAAAGCTGTCTAAAAATTAGAAAAGGTTCAGGGAAGAACAGTGGAAATATTTAAATTAAAGGTAAGTGAAACACACTCTCTTTTACTCTCTTACTTTTTTACTTTCTTACACTTTAGGATATCATAATGATAGCATATATTCAAGTCCTACATAAAATTTTAATTTTCTCTGAAACATGAAAAACACACTGAGAATTCCACTGTTAATGTACTTACAGGAAATAGTGGGGGCGGTTTCAATACTACATCCGGTAACTTCTCACCTCTGCTAAATCCAACTGCCTCAATATTAAAGGTATAAGCAGCACGTCCTCTTCCTTTATTCCCAGCCATTGGAACTAGTTACACAGGCAAATTCTGAAAGACACTATTAATGATAAAGATTTATTGAATCATCTGAAAAACACAATCAGTATTTTAAGGCAAAATACACTCCACCCCCTAAGTACCATGGCCAATTTAAAACACTTCTGGAAAGCAACACTTGTAAAGAAATACACATTGACACTGATTCCTGAACCCCTCACGTCTAGTCCCGTTTGGCAGGTGAGGTGATGATGATGGCCTCAACCACCTCACCCAGGTCCTGGGTGGATGGCTGCCCTGGGTCTCCTTTGAGATGCTGCTCCAAACACTCTCAGCCAGGTGATGCAATTCTCTCTACCCCTTGGTGGTTTGGCAACAAGATCTCAGAAATACATAAAAAATATGAACAAGGGAAGGTTGGCTGATGAAGAGAAGATACCTCGCTTTTTCATTCAACTTGAAGACTATCAGCAGTCATATATACTTTAAATTTTAGTGACTTATTTATCCTAGAATTTGAGTGTTGGAAAGGATCCTTGAGATCTAGTCCAATGTCCTCCTTTTTGAAATGGGAATGGGCTCAGTAAGACTCTGAAGAGGTCTGTCCTAGCCAAAAAAATTTTTTTAAAGTTCAGAGAAAAGCATCTGAAATAGTTAAAGGTAAGATAAACCTGTACTCTCTCCAACTTTGGGGACAATAATGACATCATATACTCAAGTCCCATACTGAACTTCTGGATCATCTGAAACGATTTCACTGTGATGTGAGAACTGAGGCGGCAGTCTACTAACAGGGATTCCCACACTAGAGCTCTTTCACCACAACTCTGCATCCGACTGCAGTGAAGACTATAACACACATTCTTTAAATCTCTCTTCCCACTGTTAATATTGAGTATCATCAGCCCTGTAAGCTCAAGAAAGCAATAATATGCCCTCCTATACCACTATAACAGTTCCCTCCCTTTTTTTTCTTACCATTTACTTGTTGGAAAAACGAGGTCACTGTCCTATACGATGCTTCGCCAACTTTAAGGCATATGTGAATTACCTAGGAATCTTATCAAAATGCAGATTCTGATTCAGTTGGCAGAGGGTGGGGCCTGAGAATCTGCATTTCTAACAAGCTCTCTGGAGATATTAATGCTTTTGGTTTGCAGAGCACACTTGGAGAGTAGCAAGGCTGTACAATTTCCTATAATCTGGATTGGAGTGATTGCATACATGAGATGTGGTTAACATATTCCTCTATTCCCTGTATTTTCTATAATCAGGTGGACTAGAGGCTTACTCAAATTTGGGCTTGATTTTTTTGCAAGAATACTTAAAAGATGCTCTGTTTTTCCTACTGCGTCACATCAGGATGCACATGCAGTCTCTCTCGGTCAGTGGGTTCAGGTGCTGTCAGTCTGTTTCATCCAGTATACAGTTCCTCATCAGCTTTCACCTAATGGTTTTAGCAGCCATTGATGACTGCAGACTACATCCATTATTCCATTATGGATTGTAACATGATGATATACAAATTGTATCATTTTTTCTGTATTTATTAACTGGAATTCTACGAGGAATCAATTCTCCTCATCCAACTATTCAATTACTATGAAACGCAATTCACATAGGAAAGGTACTTATTTTAATAACCAAGCTCAGTCCCTCTGTCCACAATAAAAGAGGCGGAAAATACCCAAAAGGCCTTGTTTCAATTGCTGAGTCACTAGAGCATATGTTGAGCCTACAGAAAGCAGGTCTCCCAAGTATGAAAATTGTGCAGCAGAAGGGCTCACACCTACACTCTAAGAAACTAACTGCGGGGAGCCCAGTAGGCACGGGCGAGACCACTGGGCTGAATTCCAATCTGGGACTTGCCACTAATCAAAGATTAGAACAATTCTAGGCAATGTTTCCAAAACCTGCCTGATCACGAGAATTCCCCGAAGGATTTGTTAAACATAGGGAGTCCTAAGCGATCCCCAAGTCCTCAAACACAGCACAGCAGAATCTGTGGAGGTGGGCCCTGGGAAGAAGTTTAGAAAATTCATCCTGAAAAGAGAGTATATCAGCTACCATTGCTTGATAGAATATCCCATGAGAAATATCAAACTCTGCTGACTCTAAACTTCCATATTTATCAAGTAACCCTTGGGTTTATAAATTGATACTGGAAGTGAATGTACTGCCCTTGGCAGAAAAATCATTCCTAGCTCCTGAGACACCCTGAATAATTGCATGGCATTCTGGCCCACAAATCCCTCTCTTTCTAGTTTGATTGTCATGAGTCAGTTCTCCTGTACCTGGAGAAGCTGCTACATTTATTTTCTTCTCTTGCAAAGGCGGACAGGTACGCCCTGGACTCTGGCAACTGTCTCATGGAAAAAATGACTCACAAGCAAGGCCTGAGCATCATTCTTTGAAATCCTTTAAGTTGATTCAACCACTGCCTGTTCCTTTTGCACCTCGTCAAACTTCTTGAATGAAGGATTTTTTAAGCTAGCTTTCCCCATTTCCTCATTACCCAAATCTTCCTCTATTTCCTATGGGCCAATTTCATTAAGTCATTCATTCAACATATATTGAGCATTCCAGGCACTGTGGTAGGACCCAGAGAGCATTGAACAGGGCTTATTTATCAGTGGATGAAGGAACACAAACAAGTAAACAAGTAAGTGTCTAACATAATATTATGTGCTCTTGTTGGGGTTGAATTGTGTCACCCCTCAAAAATACATCGAAGTCCTAACTCCTGGTACCTGCGAATGTGACCTTCCTTATTTGGAAATAAAGTCTTTGCAGATGTAATCGAATTAAGATAAGGCTGTACTGGATTAGTGAGCCCACTTCCAATGACTGGTCTCCTTATAAGACGGAAATGTGGACAGAGAGAGGAACACAGGGAAAACACCATGTGAAGATGGAGGCAGAAGTTGGAGGGAAACAGCTGCATGCCAGGAACACCAAGGAGTGCCAGCAACACCAAGGAGTGCCAGCAACCACCAGAAGCCAGGAGGGAGGCAGGGAAGAGAGTCTGCCTGGGAGCCTCCAGAAGGAAGAAATCCTGCTGACACCTTTATTAGACTCTGGCCTCCAGAAACGGGAGAGAATAAATTTCTGTTGTTTTAAGCCTCCCAATTTGTGGTAATATGTTATGGCAGCCCTAGGAAATCAATACAGCTCTGAAGAAAAGGAAATCACAGTAACGGGACAGAGAATAACAAACGGGTATGGTAGTGGCTTTTTCACACAGGGAGGGTCTTTCTGTGGAGGATAAATCTGAGCACCATGCTGGAGAGGGCCCGTGAGCCATAAGGTGGAGGGATGGGATGGAGATGGCTACAGAAAAGAAGGAAGAGCAAGTGCCGAGGAGGAAGCCACAAGTTGGGAGTGTGTGCGGAGCAAGAAGCTCATGTAGTTGGTAAGGAGCAAGGAGAGGCTGGTGGAGGCCAGATCTCGCGCAGCCCTGTGTGAGCTGTAGGAAAGGATTTGGCTTTTATCTTACTTGTGATGGGAACTACACTCATGAACATACCGAAATGCAAAGGTCCCTAATGGTCTCCAGTGGCAAAATCCAGTGGCCTTTTGTCGTTGTTTCTCCTCTTGGACTTCCAAAGCACACTGCTCATTATTGCCTCCGCCCTTTTGAAATTCTCTCTTCCCTAGGCTTTAAGAAAACTCTAGCTTCTTCTATCCCACTGACCATTTTTGTGTCTACTTCTCTTCTTAAACCCCTAAATATGGATTTCCTTAAGGTTCAATCTTTGGTCTTCTGCTCTTTTTTTATCTTCAGAAAATGCACCCATTCTCTGGGTCTGATGACCTCTCCGGCACCATTACCTCTAGCAGTGACCTTTGTCCTGAGTTTCAGCCCATGTTCTTACCACCATAAGAATATGTGGACAGCACCTTAAACTGACAATACTGAGATCATCTTCCCTCTACACTAACTAGCTTGTCTTTCATGTATAACATCCCTATTTTTATCCACAGTATGTTATTTTCCCAGTCATCAACATTTGAAGATGTGGAGTGAGTCAGTATTGATTCTTCATTCTGTTCCACATCTCCTGTCAAATCAATCATCTAATTTTTCCTTCAAAATGCCCTTTCCTTTCCATTTCCTCCACCATAATCCAGCTCACCCCTTTTCCAACTCTTTTTTTTTTTTTGAGGAAGATTAGCCCTGAGCTAACATCCTCCACTAATCCTCCTCTTTTTGCTGAGGAAGACTGGCCCTGAGCTATCATCCGTGCCCATCTTCCTCTACTTTATATGTGGGATGCTGCCACAGCATGGCTTGACAAGTGTTGTGTAGGTCTGCACCCAGGATCCAAACTGGCAAACCCCAGGCCATTGAAGTGGAACACATGAACGTAACTGGTATGCCATTGGGCTAGCCCCCCAACTCACTTTTGATTGACTGCAAATTTTGTGGTACCCCTTGTTCTTCCTGTTTATTTTCTTTTTCTTCTGCATTACTCATTCTAAAGCACGGCTCTGATTATGCTACTCTTCTCATCTTCCCTCTAGGCTAGAGAATTGAAATCCAAACTCCCTATCCAAGTATTCAGAGCCCTTTCGAGATGGCTGCACCTATCCTCCTGACTCATTCTTCTGTAGCCATGTCTTGACTATCATTCTCTCCACTGCAACCTACTCCCTGTTCCTCCCTGCCTCGTTTCATCCCTTTTCATTTTAAGATCCCCTTTAAGTCCCTCAATATCCACAACAATCACTTCATCCCACCTTACTCTTAGAAAGATCCTCCTGTTAAAATAAATGGATTTTTGGGGGCTGGCCCCATGGCTGAGTGGTTAAGTTCGTGCACTCCACTTTGGCAGCCCAGTGTTTTGCAGGTTTGGATCCTGGGTGCAGACATAGCACCACTCATCAGGCTATGTTGAGGCGGCATCCCACATGCCACAACCAGAAGGACCCACAACTAATATACACAACTATGTACTGGGGGGATTTCGGGAGAAAAAGCAGAAAAAAAAAAGATTGGCAACAGTTGTTAGCTCAGGTGCTATAAATTAATTAATTAATTAATGGATTTTTGAGGCTGGTCCAGTGGCATAGTGGTTAAGTTCTGCACGCTCCACTTTGGCTGGATCCTGAGTGCGGATCCAGCACCACTTGTCAAGCCATGCTGTGGTGTGGTCTCACATAAAAAAATAGAGGGAGACTGGCAGATGTTAGCTCAGTGACAATCTTCCTCAAGCAAAAAGAGGAAGATTGGCAACAGATGTTAGCTCAGGGCCAAGCTTCCTCACAAATAAATAAATAAATAAATGGATTTTCAAAAATTGCGGTGATACACATTGCTACAGTCTTCAATTCTGAAAGAAATATAGACAATGCCCCATTTGGGAAACGAGCTTTTCCAAAAAAGGGAAGGAGTTTCACTTACGTTTTTTGTTTGTTTGTTTGTTTCTTCAATGGTATTAACACTAGAGATTTTACATCCCCTCCTGTCTAGGCATGGTGCTCTCTATACAGCAACAGCTCCTCAATTAACATCAAGCTTTCCTTATTTATTTATTTACTGAAGGCGATTGCATGAGCAAATTTACCCACAGAAGTACAATTTCGTCAGCCTACTATTAAGTTGTTTTTTGTTTTTTTTTTTTTAAATTTCCAGAACTATAAAGTTTGGAACCTGGCTATGTATTGGAATCAACAGGAGAGTTAAAACAACAACAACAACTCAGGCTTCACCCCAGAACAATAAAATCAGAATCTTTGGAGGTAGGATTTGGACTGTAGGACTTCTGAAAGCACCCGAGGGGATTACAATGTGTAGCCTAAATTAAGAACCACTGCTCCAGATTAAACTTCCCATTTTAGCAAAGAGGAAAGTGAGGCCCAGACCCAGCTAACCTGACCACCTGAAGACACACCGTTAATTCCTAACAAGGACAGGGCCACGTTAAAGCCTCAGGATATCTTTCCATTGTCCTTTCCACATTACCGCTGCCTGAAACACATTTCTAGACTAGTTGAATAGCTTTTTTTTTTTTAATTTTTTTTTTTTTTAAAGATTTTACTTTTTCCTTTTTCTCCCCAAAGCCCCCCGGCACACAGTTGTATATTCTTCGTTGTGGGTCCTTCTAGTTGTGGCATGTGGGACGCTGCCTCAGCGTGGTTTGATGAGCAGTGTCATGTTCGCGCCCAGGATTCGAACCAACGAAACACTGGGCCGCCTGCAGCGGAGCGCACGAACTTAACCACTCAGCCAAGGGGCCAGCCCCAAGTTGAATAGCTTTTTAATCCCATGGACGTCTTTAATCTTCACAATGAAGTGAATTAGTAACGGCAAAATTGACTGGATTTAAAAATGTAAAATTAGAAGCATCACTTTTCATTTTGGGATGCCTCCCAAAAATTCCTATTCAGAATTGTTCTGAGATGGTCTGATGGGTGTAGTTCAACCGTCCAAGACGTGAAACGCAAAAGCCCATTCTAATCAACCAGAAAAACAACCTCGTGGGAAAGCTGAGCTAATCTCTGAAATTCTCCCTAGCACTAACATTTTATAAGTTATGATTGTGCTTAAATGTATTGTTCTCCATGTCTCACACAGTCTCTTGCGCACATTCGCTAGGTGAATAAATGTATGAACTGATGTAAGGAGGCATGGAAGCTAGGGGACGCACTGAAAGCCAGGTCACAGTATCTTTCCTGACGAATGACACCTAAGTTGCCCCAATCAGAACCTGACAGTCATGCTGGCCTCCTCTCCGCCTCCCTCCATCCCCTCATCTAACAGGAGAAGAGTACAGCTCTGGGTCCTCTCTCACAGGTTCACCTTCCTTCACCTCTAGCTCAGGCCTTCACCATCTCCCACCCGGACCTCTAATACAGAGCAAATAAACTTCCCATGGCCACACTCCCCCTTTCAATCTACTCTCTAGTCATCTTCTAGAACACAAACCTTGCCGCACCACTCTCCTTAACTAGCAGAGCTTTCAAGTTGAGTTTAACTTTCTCCCCCTTGCTCCATGCATCCCACACTCCAGCCACTCCTAACTCTGCGACATCAGCTCTTTCCTATAGCGTTCCTTTTGCCTGGAGGGCCTTCCTCCCAGATCCACCTGAGCAAGCCCCAGCATCATTTAAGATGCTATGTAAATGACACTTGTCTGTGACCATTTCTTCCACCTTACATGGAACTAGGCCTCTCCCTTCTTGGGGTTTCCCAAGTATACACTGCTTTTATTACCCTTTTTAAAATCACGTTGTAATTGTCAGTTCTTGTCTGTCTCCCCAGTAAGCTCCTCAATTATCCATTCATCAAGTACTTATTAAGTACCCTGCCTGTCTGACCATCTCCCATGTACTGGGAATACAGCAGCGAAGGAAACAAGTCTCTGTTCTCGTGGAGCTCACAGTCTAGTAGGGGAAATGGAAAATATAAATATATTTTATAGAAAGTGTCAGGTAGAGATCAGTGATATGAAAAAGCAGGAAACATGCGTGCCATTATGCAAAAGGCGGTTGAAGAACTCCTCCTGTATTCTGTAATATTTGAGCACAAACCTGACAAAAGTGAAGGAAGAAGTCATGCCAAGAACCAGGAAAAGATATCTAGGGCAGCAAAAGGATATGTAAGTGTGAAGGCCTCCTTGAAGACTTATTCACCTTTTCCTGCCCCATCGCTAAGCAGACCTTGGCAAAAGTCCAGTAAATATTGGATGAATTATTGCTAAGCTCATGGCCTAGTGACGATATCACTCTGTTTCACCTCTAGTGGGTCCCCTTTGCCTACATGAAAGACACCCAAACTCCAAAGAGCTCTGTACTCCCCTGCTGAGAACAACCTAACAAACAGTGGTCTTTTAAGGGCAGCTCAAATGCCACTCCTCAACAATCCCTTCCCTCTGTATTCTTACAGCACCTAGGTTTTACTTCCTCTGTGGGACATACTCCGTATTGCTTTATATTGCAAATATCCGTGTAGAGATATCATCTTCCTTCAAATTCTTGAGAACCCAGATCACGACTTTGCTTTTGCACAATTCTGTTCTTCACAGATCATCTAGCTCAGGGACTTCCACATAAGAACAGCCCTCAACAGAGTGACTGGATAAATTCAAACTAGATTAGGAAAATATTCAGAAAGGCTAGCTCCCCACCAAAGGCTTTAGGAGTACAGAGGAGCAGAGTACAACTCTCCTTCTAGGAAGGCTGCCACAATAAGGGTTTTCATAATTATCTTTTATAATGCAGTCTCATGGGTCTTTTATAATTTTTCCTGGCTGAGTAGGGAGGTTAGTCAAGTTCTCAAGGGAATTTCTGAAGCCTTAATAGATGTTTCAATAGCTGGGAAGGGTGGGGTGGGGACTAGGACCTGGCGTTCATAGCGGAGGTGATTTCTGTGGCTGGTGGGGCCACACCCAGTCGTTATCCAATTTTCCTGTCCTCACAAAGTGCGGCTGCCTCCACCTTTCCTTAGTTGAGCCTTTCTACCAACTTTCTCTGCTCTCTTCCAAGAGCGGACAAAGTAACCGAAAAAATGGACAATGGGGGAAGGAATACAGAAGTTAATTATTTAGAAGAGAAGAAAATCCTTATTAACAACCCCTCTTCCCACGATACAGGGGGAAAGCTCCAGCAGTTAAGAAAACATGCTGAACAGCCTGCCCTTAGCTGCCAGTCTGCGGCAGTGACTCGTGCCTGAACCAATCACATAGTCACCAGATTTGAAAATCTACCACGAGGAAGAGCATAAATTCCCTTCTAACTCACTGCAAACGGTCCCAGGAAGAGGAGACTAGGTAAGATGTGGAACCGACGATTTTAAAAGATTTTGAAGGGACCAGGAAAAGGGAGGTAAAGCTCTGTCCCAACACCCCTCAATCCAGAGCGTTTTAATGAATCTCCATCCCTGACTTCCCCCACCTTCTCCATGTGCCCCTTTAACTACCCTCTACGCTCTCCATCTCCGCGCAGGCCATCCATTGCTTGCTCTGTTACCTGTTCACTAAGTCTCCAGGCTTGGGCAAAAGTGTGCAGCCGAAGAGCCGGCCGGCACGGAAGGGGTGCGGACCGAAGGCGCCGGCTCCCGAGCGCTGGTTCCACCTCTGAAGACACGCGCTCCGCCCTCCACGCGGCCTCCGAGCCGCGCTAGAATCCCAGCTAGTGAGCCCCGCCCCCTAGCTAGGCCCCGCCCTCTGGGCAGAGAGCTTTTTAGCCCTCGGCAGACGCCGTAGTCGTCCCACGGGCTCGGCCCTACTCTTTCTGCGCCGGCTGACAGTGTACATCGCGGTGCGCGGTCGGTGGGCGGATCTGGCGCCTCCCACGCCTGACTCCCGGCCTCTGCAGTCAGACCCCCCCGAGGCAGAGAGAGTGTCGCTTTCTCTGTCTTCAGACTCCTGCAGTGGCCCCTGAGTTAATGCTCCCTCTTGCGATTGCTCCAGCGCCCGGGTGCAGGCCGAGCAGCCTCTGTTTTCTGCGGACCAGGCGGGTGGGTGCGCGTCCTTCCTCCTCCTCGTTCTCCCCCCGCACTCCCGCAGCCCCCGCCCCCTCGCGCCGCGCCTCCTCCCTGGCTGCGGGCAGACCGCTCCACACCGCCGCAGCGCATCGCGTGTGGACGGCCTGCGAGAGGCACACACGCCCACATCCACTCCGCCACCGCTGCCCAGCATGTCGGCGCTCGAGTGGTACGCCCACAAGTCCCTGGGCGACGGCATCTTCTGGATTCAGGAACGCTTCTATGAGTCGGGCAACCGCGCCAACATCTGGCTGGTGCGCGGCTCCGAGCAGGACGTGGTGATCGACACGGGCCTGGGGCTGCGCAGCCTCCCAGAGTACCTGTACTCCTCCGGCCTCTTGCAGGACCGCGGGGCCAAAGAGGACTCGGCGTGCCGGCCGCTGCTGGCCGTGGCCACCCACGTGCACTTCGACCACTCCGGCGGCCTGTACCAGTTCGACCGGGTGGCGGTGCACCACGCCGAGGCCGAGGCGCTGGCTCGCGGGGACAACTTTGAGACCGTGACCTGGCTGTCGGATAGTGAGGTGGTGCGGGCGCCCAGCCCTGGCTGGAGGGCCAGGCAGTTCCGAGTGCAGGCGGTGCAGCCCACCCTCATCCTGCAGGATGGTAATGGGCCCTCACGGGCGCGCGCTCTCTCATTAAGGGAGGTGATTGGGGAGAAACCTGTCCGAGGGATGCATGTTGTAGACGTCCGTGGCTGCAAGGGGCTTGTTTTCTTACCTTGCAGAAACAGCACTTCTGTTTCTCCCTTCCCCGAGTCAAAGCCCACTCGACTGGAGCCAAGGCTATGCAGCCTTCCCTACCCGAGACTAGCTCTGGCACAGTGTAGCAATGCCGCGTACTCGAGTGAAAGCTGGCCCCACCCCCTAGTCAGTTTCTTGGGTAAGGTACAGTAGTAACACTACGGAGACTTGTGACTAGGTATTTCCCGTTCTTTTCCCGAAAACCTGCCTGACATTTCCAGGCGCTTTTCTAGCGAACCGACTTTTAAGGAATGACTCCTCGCTGAGAGTGCATGTCATGCTCTCTGCTTTTGAGAACTGCTGACTTCATCAGCTCGGTCAGCGGTAACCGCTGGGTAGGAGCAATTCCCACCTGTAGGTTTAGAAAGCTTTTAGAGAGCAGTGGTTCCAATCTGCTCATGCATCCTTATCTGCTAAATAGGTTTCTGTTCTTGATGTTGCCTCACGAGAGAGAGAGCTTGATAGTGAACATAAAAAGTAGAATATGGCTGAGTCTTATATGATGAGATATCTGGTCTGGTTGAAAGCAAGGCCTGAGAAAGACTAATAAGGGAGGTTATTTCCAGTGATGGTGAATTATGTGGACTAATGCATAGGTAGCTGTGGGCCTCTGGCTCTATGAAAGACAGGATGGTGATCAGAGAGAAATTATCAGAATAAAATAAAATAGAGTAAGGCCCCAATCCTCCTAACCTCAAACAGGCCTTAAATAATTGAGCTAATTAGCCACAGCAGGATTATTTGTGTATTAATTTCCTTTTTTTATTTTTAGAATACTTTTGTTGATTTCATTTTATCCTTACAACACATTTGAATTGAGACGGCTGAAGATAGTGACAAAAGCTAGGATTTGAACCAAGGCACAATAGATCAAAGCATGCAGAGCATACATAAATCCTACTCCATAAATATATTATGGTAATTCTGAGTAGGATGTGAAACCCCCTTCTTTCCTTTCTGTGTTGAAACCATTTTGATTGCCACTTTAATCTATTAGACTGTTCCTGTAAGAGGTAGAAAAATCCAGTTGCTGCAGTACAATAAGGCTCACTTTATGACCAACCAATATGACAAATAATGAAATATTCTCCAAAAATCAGTTTATCTTACAGGTGAGATCTTGATCACTTGAAATACAGAAAGAGAAAGCGAGATTCTGTACCTCACAGCCCAACTAAAAAGTCTTTTCATTAAAATTTTAAATCTAAAGATTAAAAAAAGAATGGTTTAGATGGGAGTCTTACATTATCTGACAATTTGAGATAAAAGAAAAGTACACTTACATTAAATGTACTTTTAATTACTGTATTTCTTGATGAAGTTGATTTTAGAGGTATGATTTCCATGCACTTGAAGGGTATTCAGACTAAATTCTGGCACCCAGACCAAAGAATGTTTACATTAGTTCTTAAAATACATTTAAATTGCCTAAACAAATACATTACTTTTGATTTATTTACTTTTGCTCCTGTCCCAGCAGTAGGAAATCAATGATGAAAGAATAGTAGGAATTATTGTTTTATAGATGAAGAGTCCAGTCAGGCCTGAATATCAGACCTGAGGTCACATAGCCAGTTTTTGGGAAAGAGCTGGGACTAGAATCCAGGTTTCCTAAATCCTGGTTGATGGTAGAATTATAGCATTTTAGAGGTACAAGGGCCCTGCCAGCTACCTGTGTGGTGCTTTAAGCCTTTGAAGGTGTGAAAAGGAAGCTTAATATTTACCGAACACTTGGAAGGTGATAATACTGTGTTAAATCCAAAATTGTTTTTCATTAGGAGCTGGATGCCTCATCCTGTCAAGTTGTATCTAATTTCCTCTTTTCTCAGGAATATTAATTTCCTGTCTCTTCTGAATAGTATGGCCTGCTAACTGGATATTCTCATAATCCAGATGCCTGGAAAGAGAGATAAAATATTTATATTAAGAATTCATACACAGTTACACACACACATGAACAGCACATACCCAAACAATATAAAGTCTTCATTGCTTTGGTTAGAACATAAGGAGGCTGAAGTCATTAGTTTATATTGCATTTCATTTAGTGAATTGATGATCACCTCTCAAGGAGAAACATAAATCTGTGCCCTGTATCACTAACCCAAAAGCTGATTTGTAAATGAGGGACAAAGAGGACAAGGAGAGATCATTATCCAGTGCATCATCTTCAATGGAAAAACGACTCTCCTTACTAATGCTGAAATAGCATCTTCTCATAAGAAGATAGCAGTAACCCTTAGAGTGGTACACTACGTTCTTCTTGAACGGGCACACATTACTTTGTCTATTTTTCATAATATTCAAGTTATATAAAGTGCAGGCATTTTGGCCCCTATTATACAATTTGCCCGGAGTCACAAAGATATTAGAGCAGTTTTTTTCAAGTGGACTTGAATAGTTTGGGGAGGTTAAAAACAAAAAGTAGATTCCAGAAAGGTAGCAGATTGAACAAACCCATCTAATTTGACTCCTACCCAACACCCCACTAAGACTACTGTAAAGGGACCGTGGTTTGTCTGTTTTAAGTTTAAATCCACACTGACTGAGGAACACTATTTCAGACGCTGGAGAGTAACTGTGATGACTGAGTTAGCAGTTTCCTGCAATGCCAGCAAAGGGAAATCAAGAGCCAATCCAGTTTGCATTGCAGGAGCCTTCCTGCAGCCTTAGAAATTAGCAGTAGCTGGTACCTTCATGGAGGCAAAGGGAAGAATACAAAAATAAGTAAAATTGGTTGAAAGCCATTTAAGAAGCTGTTAAAACTAGAACGCTTCTTCCTAAGTGAATGCCCATCCAGTTAGTTTGTTCTCTGGGGAGAGTAAAACAGAATGGTTTCTTGATTGGGGAATGCTAATTACTACTGAACTGAGGGGTTCAGTATGGAAGATAAGAGGAATAAGTGTGTGTGTGTGTATATACATATATATTGCCTACTAGTTTCCCAGAAGGATGAAGCCAGGCCTTTACCCTCCAGGTAGAAAATTGGGAGAATCTTATCTGGAAAATCTGCCCAGCCCTAGAGGAAAGACTGAGTTGCTGATCCCTAAGGAATCCTTGGCTTGATCTCTCTACAGTTAGGCCTAGGTCACCAGGTCCCCTGCATGTGCTTCAAGCAGCCTTTTCATCCCCTACTCTTAAACAGGCAATGAAGCATTATGAAAAATCTGAGAAAATCCTCTAACATGAGATCAAATACTGAGAGAGACAGCATAAAGCAACTTGAGAGGGGAGGACTATCATTAAGATCATGAGGGGATAACAGAAACTATTGCATTCAAGATATCCAAGAAATAATAGGATGCTTTAAAAATAAGACACAGGCAGAACAATATCCACACACACACACATGCACAAAAGAGCTCTTGGAATTTAAAACATCAGAAATTACTTAGTGGAAGATCCAGAAGATAATGTTGAAAAACTTACAAAAAGTCCAGATAGGCAAAATGAAAACTAGGAGAGAACCGGTAAAGGACCAGTTTGGGAAATCCAACATTGAAATAATAGGAGCACAGAGAGAGAATAGAGAGAGTGGAGGAAAAGAAACCATAGTAAAGATAATCCAAGAAAATATCCCCAAATTAAGGGATGTAAATTTCTAGATTGAAAGGGCCCACACAGTTCCCAGCACAATGGATGAAAACACAGCCAACCTAAGGCACATTATTGTAAAATTTCAGAATACTGGGGTCAAGCTTCCAAAAACTTAAACAAAAAAGGTCATCTCTACAGATCATAATGGCTTTGGAGCTAGAAAAGAAGAGCTATGCCTTATTTGAATAAAATTGATTTCCAATTTAGAATTGTACATCCATTCCACTAACAATCAAGTTCTCAAAAAATTGTTTTCCATATGCTATTACTTAGGAAGCTAATAAGATCTACCTTTATCCTATTCACTCCCTTCAAACCAAGGGAGTAAACCAAGAGGAAGCATGGAATACAGGAAACAGGAGATCTAATGCAAGAGAAAGTTGAAAGGAAGCACCAGGATGATGGCAAAGGCTGACTCTGACAATGATAGTACCCCAGGCATAGAGGGCTCCAGAGTGGAGCAGATGAATCATTAGTCTTTTGGAGGGTGAGAAGATGAAAAATATATAGTACATGTGTGGTTATAGTAGGTGGCAAGTGAGGAGAAAAGAGAACTAAAAATGCTTATGTTTCACAGTGGAAGTCAACAGACAACATCTAAAATTTAAAAACCAAGAAATGGTAATACGTGAATGAAATCAGTTCAGTGTATCTGATTGGTAAATCAAGAGATGGAGTATGAACATTACTTAGAGATCACTACCTCTACCAGAAGAAATAGCTACAATTGTTAAAAGTGGTTGCCTGTTAGGAGCAGGATTGGAGATAGAATCAGAATAGGACGAAGAACTTTTTCTTACATTTTAAGAACTTCTAGGATATTTTATTTGAAATATGTATATATATTTTTTGATTAAAAATGAAATAAAAATAAAAGATGGGGAATGCGAAGATGGGAAAGTGTATTTGGGAAGCCAAGGGAAATCTAGTATGGCTGGAATCTGGTGACAGCTGGGTCAGGGTGAGGGCTTGCAAAGATAGAGTGTGTGTGTGTGTGTATATATATATATGTGTGTGTGTGTGTGTGTATGATATTTATATGTGTGTGTGTGTGTATGATATATATATATGATATTTATATGGATACATTTCATAGGCAGTTCTGGTTCTTTAAGAGGTCTTGATGAAATTGTATATGTGAACATTATAAGCATATGGGAGGCATTTATAAAGCCTCAGGGAAATGGCAGATCTAATGATATTCAGCCACTATGACCTTAATTGCTTGCAGTGCTATCGATTTTGATACGTGGGTTCTTATATCTTATCTGTTGCTAAATATTTTGAATATCACCTAGATATAACCAAAGATCAATAAGACTCTATCCCTGCCTTGGTAATTCTCTACAGTTTCTTTTTTAGGATCAAACTTCCCTCACTCCCTTTCGTTCTGTACACCTATTTAACAACTGATCTCCAGCAGCTCTATTATTAAATCAACTTAGCTATAATTTCTTTACTTTACCTGCCAATCATGCAGTAAATAGCAGTGGATTGTGATCCCCAGAGGCACCTTAAATCTGGAACTATTATCCTGTAAGGGAACCTGGCCCCTTATGACTGGACTGCAGGGAAATTTGGGAATGTCTGATTGCATCTTAATGTAATTACTGGGATTCAAGACAAGACCAGGAAGACCCCTGCTCCCACCCCTGGCCCCACTGATCTATTTTGTGTCACTATAGTATTGTTTTTCTGAAAATTTTCTACAAATGCAATCATATAATACATAGTCTTTTGTGTTTGTCTTTCATTTGACATGATGTTTTGGAGACTCATCTATGACGTATCTATTAATAATTCACTCCTTTCTGTTGCTGAGAAGTAATCCATTTATGGATGTAACATATTTTATCTGTTCACCTATTGAAAGAAATCTGAATTGTTTTAGTTTGGGGCTGCTGTGAATAATGCTGCCATGAACATTTGCTGTAAGTCTGTGTGGGGATGCATGTTTTCATTTCCCTTGGTAAATACCTAGGATGGAATTCCTAGGTTTTATCGTAAGTATATGTTAATTTTTGAAGCAAGTGCCAAACTGTTTTCCAAAGTAATGAATTTTACATTCCCAACTGCAGCATATAAGTGTTCCAGTTTCTCCACATCTTTGTCAATACTTGATTTGGTCAGATTTGTCAGTCTGATTTTAGCCATTCTACTGAGTATGCAGTGATATTTCATTGTGGTTTAACGTGCATTTCCCTAATGGCTAACGATGTTGAGCATCCTTTCAGGTACTTATTTGCTATTCAAATATCTTCTTTGTTAAGGGTCTATTAAAGTCTTTTCTCCTTTTTAAAAATTGAAGTTTTGCTTCCTTATTATTGAGTTGTAAATGTTCCTTATATATTCTGAATTCGAGTCCTTTAGCAGATACACATTTTGCAAATATTTCCTTTCACTATGTGGCTTGCCTTTTCATTTTAAGGGTGTCTTTTTAAGCAAGAAAGTTTATAACTGGGATGAAGTCGTTAGTCATTTTCCTTATGTTTTTGTGTCATATCTAATAGTTCTGTGTCTAGCCCAACATCACAAAGATTTTCTCCTATTTTTTTCCTAGAACCTCTCACAGTCACGTTTATAATCCATTTTGAATTTTTGTTAATATTATGAAGTAAGGGTTGAGAGGTTCTTTTTTGTTTGTTTGCCATGGATATCCAAAGTGTTCTAGTTCAATTTGTTGAAAATACTATCCTTTCACCCATTGAATTATCTTTGTTGACACCTTTGTCAAAAATCCATTGAGCATATATGTGAATGTCTCCTTTTGAACTCTCTTCTCCTCCATTGATTATTTCTGTCACTTAGCCAGCACCACACAGTCTTGATTATTGTAACGTTATTATAATTCTTGAAATTAGTTAGTGTAAGTCTTCCAACTTTGTACCTGTTTTTCAAAATTGTTTTGTCTATTCTAGCTCGTTTGCATTTCTGTATAAATTTTAGAGTCAGATTTTCAAATTCTACAAAAAAGCATGTCGATTTTGATTGAGATTGTGTTGAATGTATAGATATATAATGATTATTACAGTAGCCACTAGCCACATGTGACTATCTAAATACAAATTTAAATTAATTAGATTGATTAAAATTAAAATTTTAGTTCCTTAGTTGCGCTAGCCTTATTTCAAGTGCCGTTATACACATGTAGCTAGCGGCTACCATACTGGACAGTGTTGATACAGAATATTTCAGTAATCTCAGAAAGTTCTAGTAGACATTGCAGCTATTGGAAACATTGGATTTAATTACTGTATTAACAATTTTGAGTCTTCCAGTCAATGGACACGTCCTGTCTCTCCTTTTATTTAGGTCTTTTAAAATTTCTCCTGTTATGTTTTTATAGTTTTCAGTATACAGATATAACAAAACATCTTTTTAAAAATGTTTTCCTAAGTATTTTATTCCTTTTGATGCTACTGTGAATAGAAATTTCTTTTTTCTTTTGAGGAAGACTAGCCCTGAGCTAACATCTGCTACCAATCCTCTTCTTTTCTTTTTTGCTGAGGAAGACAGGCCCTGAGGTAACATCCATGCCCATCTTCGTCTACACTCTACGTGGGACGCCTGCCACAGCATGGCTTGACAAGCAGTGCTAGGTCCACATCCGGGATCTGAACCAGCAAACCCTGGGCTGCCAAAGCAGAATGTGTGAACTTAACTGATGTGCCACTAGGCCAGCCCCTAGAATGTTTTTTTTTAAATTCATCTTTTGATAGTTCATTGCTAGTATATAAAAATACAATTGATGTTTGTCTGTTGATCTTATACCCTGTGACATTGCTAAACTTGCTTTCCTAATTCTCTAGCTTTTTCCTACATTTCTTAGGATTTTCTACATGTAAGATCCTGTTGTCTGTGAATAAAGACGGATTTGCTTCTTTTCCAATCTGTGTGACTTTTACTCTCTTTTTCTTGGTTTATGCTCTTGCTAGGATCTTCAGTGCAGTGTTGAATAGAGGTGGTAAGAGCAGACTTCCTTGCCTCTTTCCTGTCTTAGGAGGAAAGCATTTAGTGATTCTATTCAGCAAGAGGTTAGCTGTAGGTTTTTCATAGGTGCCTTTTATCAAGTCAAAGGACTTTCCCTTCTATTCCTAGTTTGCTGAAAGTTTTTATCACAAGGATTTTGTCATATGCTTTTTCTACATCTATTGAGACGATCATATGACTTTTCTCCTGTATTTTATCAATATAGTATATTACATTAATTGATTTTCAAAAGTCAATCCAAACTTACATTTCTTGGATAAACCCCATTTGGTCATTATCCTATTTATAAATTGCCAATATTTTGATAAGGATTTTGAGACTACATTCATTAGGAATATTGGTTTGTCATTTTTTTTACGTTATCTTTGTCTGGCTTTTCTCAGAGTAAAACTGAATTAGAAAGTTTTTCTTCCTCATCTATATTCTGAAAGTCTTTATTATAGGATTGATATTTTCCCTGTCTTAAATGATTGACAGAACTGATAAGCCATTTTTGAGCCTGGACTTTTCTTTGTAGGGAGATTTAAATTACTGATCAATTTCTTTGCTTAATATAAGTCTATGTCGATTTTCTATTTCATCTTCAATCACTTTTGGTAATTTGTCTATTTCAACAAAGTTGTCAAATTTGATGGCTTAAAGTTGTTCATAATACTCCCTTATACTCCTTTTCATTTCCTTAGGTTCTATAGTGATATCTCCTCTTTCATTCCTGATTTTTGTAATTTGTGTTTTCTCTAACTTTGTATTTGTCTGGTTAATGTTCTATCAATTTTGTTGGTCTTTCCAAAGAACCAACTATTAGTTTCCTTGATTTTCTCTATTGATATTTGTTTCCTATTTCATTTATTTTGGCTCTGGCCTTTATTATTTCTTCCTTAAAACTTATTTTGTGTTTGATTTGCTCTCCCTTTCCTAACTTCTTTAGAAACTTTAGTTATTGATTTTAAACAGTTAATCCTTTAAAATTAGCACTTACAGCAATAAATTTTCTTCTAAGCACTGCTTTAGCTACATTCCGTATATTTTGATATCTTTTTATTTTTATTCAGTTCAAGAGATTTTCTAATTTCCTCTGTGACTTCTTTTTTGATCCATGAGGTATCTAGAACTGCAGTGTTTACTTTGCATATATTTGGATATTTCCCATATTTATTCATGTTATAAATTTCTAATTTAATTGCGTTGTGGTCAGAGAACATACCTTGTATGATGTTATTCCTTTTATATTTATTGAGACTTGCTTTATGGCCTAGCTGTATAGCCTGGTGAATATTCCATGTGCAGTTGAAAAGAATGTGTCCTTTGCTGTTTTGAGGTAAAGTGTTTTCTATGTGTCAGGTCAAGGTGTGGTTAATAGTGTTGTTCAGGTCTTCTGTATCCTTACTGACTTTCTACCTACTTGCATTATGAATTATTCAGAGAGGACTATTAAATCTCTTTGCATAATTGTTGGACTGTTTATTCATATTTCAATTCTGTTAGTTTTTACTTAATGAATTTTTATCCTCTGTTTTAGGTACATATATATTTATAATTTTTTTTAATGTATTGACCTAATGTGTATCCTCATAAAATGTACCTCTTTCCTCTAGTAATATTCCTTATTTTGTCTGATATTAATCCAGCCACTCGAGTTCTCTTATCATGAATATTTATATGGTATAAATTTTTCAAACTATTTTTGTCTTTGACCTTATAGTTTCTCTCTTATAGACTGCACATAAATCTTGCTTTTTTAGCTAGTCTGACAATCTCTGCCTTTGATTAGAGTATTTATCTTATTCATATTTAATGTAATTATTGATACAGTTTTATTGAGGTCTGCCATTTTGTCCTTCGTTTTCTGTGTGTCATTTTCTGTTTTCCCTCTGTTCCTCCTTTATTGTCTTTTATGTCTAACAAATCCTGATTATGACGCCACTTTAATCCCTCTATTAAGTTTTTAACTATATTTCTTTGTTTTTTTCTGTATATGTATGTTTACACTAGAGATAACAATATGAAACTTTTAATTTATGATGATTTACTTATGTTAGTACTGATTTAAATCCAATAAAACATCAATTTTGCACACATGTAGCTCAGTTTCCTCCCACTTTCAAATAACTGGGAGGAATATGAGATTTTACTCTACTTGTAAGGTAGCAAGTTAGCCTGCCACAGTTGAATGGATTCTGAGAGAAGACATGAGGTTCCTGGGTCAGAGATGAAGGACAATTTATAACTCACAGCAATAGCGGTAGCCAGAGGGTCATCATTTGTACCAATTGCTCAAGCCTTAATTCCCACAGGGTGACAAAACAAGGTGCGAAAAATAGAATACTGTTCACTAGGGCAGCATTCATAAATTGCGTCACCAGGACACTGGTACTATGGGTGCTTAAAAATAAAAGTTTCCTAGTCAAATAAGTTTGAAAAACTGTACCTCCATATCTCCCTCATGTATATTTACAATGTATATTAGCATATTAAAAGCTTTAAGAAGCCTCACAGAAAAGAAAGCTGCTTAATTTTCTTTGAAGGAAGAGTTTTCAAAATTATTTGACCATAGAATCTTCTTTTCTTTTACGTATCATGACAACCTGCAGAAATAGCGTTCTACATTACTCACTTTGGCAAATACTGCTATAGCAAACAATAGAAATAAAATATATAGGCAACTTATTTTTAAATCATCATTAAGAAGTATGATATTTTTGAAATAAAGTAAAAGAAGTGTCATCCTTCCCAACCTTTTCGAAACCTATTAATGTTCTTTTCTTCTATTCTTGAAGTATTTAGTTGATTGTGTATACTTACACAACACGTTTATTTGTAAACTCTGTTTTCATTTGTAGGGGATGTGATCAATCTTGGTGACAGACAGCTCACTGTTATGCACATGCCTGGTCACTCCAGGGGCAGTATTTGCTTACATGACAAAGACCGAAAGATTCTCTTCAGTGGAGACGTCGTGTATGATGGATCACTGATTGACTGGCTCCCGTACAGCAGGATAAGTGACTATGTTGGAACCTGTGAACGTCTGATAGAATTAGTCGACAGAGGTCTGGTAGAGAAGGTGCTTCCTGGGCACTTCAATACCTTTGGCGCTGAAAGGCTTTTTCGATTGGCTTCTAACTATATTTCAAAAGCCGGGATATGTCACAAAGTTTCTACTTTTGCCATGAGATCTCTTGCAAGTTTAGCCTTACGTGTAACAAATTCTAGGACCTCACCTTAGTATCTATACTATTAATCTATTTTGATTAATTCTCTAAGTTAATCCAATTCATTTTGTGCTGTTTAAAATGATGAATAGTGAGCATTTCAAGAAGTGCTTTTATACTACTATTGTATATTAGAGGAAAAAAGGTTGAGAATGAATAAGCCAAAAAAGATGTGCTTAGTTTAACTTTTTTTTCTTTCTTCCAAATAAGAAACCACTTAAATAAGTTTATATCTTACCAAAGCTGTCATCTGGTAATATTTGCTCTAGAAATGATATAGAAGTATATGTGGAAGCAAGGATGCATTTTACAGTAAGAAAAAGAACTGTCTTTGCATCCCATTTGTCTTATTTTATTTCATAGATGACTAGAAAACAAAGCATAAAGAGTTTTCTGTTTATACTCCAAACTTGATATTTTTAGTATATTATTTAAAGATAAAAGTTCTTGGGTTTAAAATACATTAGAACTCAATGGAAACATGTAAGCTAACATTTAGAATGACAGCTAAAACAATTCATTGTTATGGTACAGAATTTTTATGCTTCATTTTATTTATTCCTAATGTAATTATAGTGTACATTATATGTTGTGAAATTTTACTTACAAAAGGTACAATGAATTTTGTTTTATTGCCAAGCTTTAAATATAAATTGCAGAGTGGTTCAGTCAAAAGCTACTGTATATTGTTGTTTGTTATTATGTATGTGTAATATTTCAATCATAAAAGTGAAATTCACATGTCTGTAATCTAACTACAAATTGTCAGATTTCTCAAAAGGACACTGTCAGGCAAATTTGAAAATATACACATTGAGAATAATTTTTTATTATATCCTATTTTAATATTAACAGTTATTATAAACAAAATTTTTGTTAAATAGTAGCTTCAGTATATGTATCATATTTTATAGTATCCAAACTATAGAAGTCTACAACATCCTGACATAAACCATTCTTTTACTTAGCATAGATATACCACAGAAGGCTTTTCAAATTAATTGCAAAATGTGCATTAGATATTGACTTAGAGTGAACTGCCTTTTTTATCCTGATTCACAACACCTATTCCTGTTTGGTGTTCTTTGTCTTGAATGAAAAGAAGTCTACATTAATAAAGTTATAGGAAAAGTTATCCCACTGTTTAGTAAAGTGTTTTGGTTTGGTGCTCTTAATAATTTATTAAAAAGCCTTTTGGAATATTTCATAAAGGTTTTTTAAGCAGTTTTTTCACTGCCTTTTTATTATTGACATGTCTAAAACCAAACTGAGATGGCTTTAGGAATCAGATTTTTAGTATTAGGAATGTGTAACAATTTTGATTTCTGAAAAATTATGAAACTTTTCCTACGCTACACTCACCAGGTTCTTTAGTCTTTTATTCATTCAACACACAACACACACAAACACATACACATACATACACCATACATACACACAGTCATATACATGCACAGTATTGTGCTAAACACTGTGGAAGCTTAAAAAGTCAAAGAGATTACATCCTAGCTGGAAGTAGAAGGCAAACAAGACATGAATAATAATATATGCAGGTTGAAGTGAATACAAATTACACACGAGTGTCAGGGACATAAATGGAGGAGTGTGAAGTTTGGTTAGGGAAAGATTCCTGGGGGAGGGGTTCTTGAGTCATATTTGGAAGGATGATTTGTTAGGTGGTCAGGGTACGAGACAAAAAGACCCAAGAATGGGGTCGGAGGCATTACTGACTAGAGTAGGCTATTCCTTGTGACAATTTAAATTTAATTTTCAGGAATCTTAGATTTTCCAAACACCACATATTTAGCATGAGAAAGATGAGTTTGTGACTGTGTATACAAGAATCATCCTTAATGACAAACAAGTTGTACTGCCATATGCCACCAAATGAACCTTTACTTAGAATCAGTAAGGAGGCTGTGATTGTTCAGATGTAGAATATCACAGGAGTGTCTTTGTGATAGTATTCAAGGCCGTAGGTCTGTTTCAATTGGTAGTGCAACATCAAGAGTATAGATTTGGTTCAGGGCAACTACAAACAATCACTGAATAAGCCTTAAATATAGCCATTATTTTTATATCAGCAGCACAAGAGAAAACCAAAAGTCCTTAACCATTGACCATTTTATCATACTTTAGGACTTTTTTTTTTTTAAATCAGGGTATAGTAGGCACTAAGTTTTATTGAGAAATATTTAAACCTGATGAAGGCTTTCCTTATTTCTTAAAAGTGTGATTTTTCAAAACACATTGATTTTAGTTTTAAATTTCCCCAATTTTTTTTTTTTTTAGTTTTTCAAATTGTACCAAAACATAAGACTGTGATATTTTGCTCTTTCTTCAATGTGAATAAATTGGAGAAAGGATCTGTCATTCGTTTGGTGCCCTTGCTATGCATTTTTAAATGTGAGTTATTTAATTTAATCCTGGCCCCAGTGCCAGGAAGTAATTGACCAGCCTCACACAACACAGGTTTGGACAAAGCTGGTAATTGAACACAGGTCTGTCTGCCTCCCAAACTGTGCTTTCTCTTATACCTGCACAATAACATAAAATTGGCAAAGTGTATTTTTACTTTTCAAGATGCCACGTGTGCCAAGAATAAATCAAGTGATGTTAAAGCATAATAATAGCATATTTTAAAAAAAGCTTTAAAAATATATATTTTCACCCTGACAGTGACCCTTGTTGTAATTTGTGGATTTTGGAAATAATAGTACATAAGTATAATTCAAAGTTGTCAAAATGTAAGACATTTAGAAATAATTTTTATTTATATAGTTAATAACTTAATCTTTGGAAATTCATTTTCCTTATTTTGTGTTTCCTTTTAACTGAGAAGTCTAAAACAAACAAAAACCTTGTGTGTTATCCTGATATGGTTGAATAAATGATTATGCGTAGTTGTTCTTATATGGATAGTAATATGAATGTGACATGCACAAATTGTCGTCTTATGATTTTCAGATAAGTGTTAGTAAACTTTTGTGTGATCAATATTAAAGTAGACATTTTATTTCAAT